>NC_057399.1:55084708-55386513 GCF_019320065.1 Cervus canadensis
CCCACTTGTGGGTGGGACAAGCTCTAGTCGAAGAGCCTAGAGAAAGGATTTCAAACTGGCGCTTGCCAGAGCCAGTGTCATCGTGGTAAAATGAGCTCTCCCAAAGGGCTGCCATCAGTGTCTCCACCCACAGAGGAGCCCCACTTGCCTCTCCAAGATGCTCCAAAATCAGCAAGTGGGTCTGACTTAGGTTCCTTTCAAACTTCTGCCTCTGTGCCAGAACTTAGAGCATATGGGATCTTTTAAATGCTCTTTATCAGAAAAGTTACTGTTGTTTCCCATAGCCTTCTGGCTCTTCTGAATGTCAAAGCTAAATGTTCGGGGGCCTTATCTTCCCTGTGCAGGGCCCTAAGGCTGAGGAGCCCAATGTGGGGCTTGGCTCCTTGCTCCTTGGGGAAAATCTCTGTGGTTATGATATCACCATTCATGAGTTTCTGGCCCAGGGGTGTGGTCCCTGGTTATACCTCTTCTTTGTCTCTCCTACATGCTTTATCATAGCTCCTTCTATATAATTTTAGTTAAGAAGAATCTTTTCCACTACACTTCAAGACATTCTCATAGATAGTTGCTTCATAAGTTGTTGTAATTTCAGCATGCTCCTGGGAGGTGAGTTTGGGGTCTTCCTACTTTACCACCTTGGTCACCCCCTTATACTATGGGGTTTCTAACAAGTCAGGAGTCACAGGAAAATAAGAGTGATTAACTTAGGTAAACATCATGACCAGGCCTTTGTATTTCAACCATTGAAAGCAAGGACTTCTATTTTGGAACACAAATGATTAAACAGGAAGACCCTTCGATTCAATAGAAAAAAAATAAAGCTGCTGCATAGTTTCTTTAAAAGAAAGAGACCTTTCAGCGTAAGGGTAATCTAGGTCAATCAGCAATTCTACAAGGACACAAGAGAGATTTTTAAAGGGCAGTTTTGTATAAGGTTAATCTATGTGGGAGTCTAAGGTACATTCAAATGTAAAACGCTAAGACATTTAGGATAGCTGCCTGGAAAAGTCAAGCCACAATGGTAATCTGATAGAGCAGATAAGAGACTTCTTTCTTTCCAGTCCAATGCTAACATACTCTTAGTTTTCAAAGTACATCAAATGAAAAATGTACATTGCTCTTCAGGAAATTAAACTAAATTGAAAACCAGCCAATTCTCGAGTGTACATATTAAGGCTATGATGGACTCTAAGGATATTGCTAATTAACTTTCAAAATGTTGTCATTTCAGGGTCTTGCCATATCCTTTGGTTTATGTATACATAGCTCTTTAAAACCCATACAAATGCTATGTAAGACACTGTAAAAGGATATTATTCTCACTGCAAATTGTTTAAAAAGTGTACATGAGCAGACATCCTCTCAGTGCATTAAACCTAACATTATATCCATTTGAAAAAAGCAAAGGAAATGAAAATATTGCTTACAAATGACCTCATTATATAATTTTGTCAGCTCACTGTTTCATAAAAGAAAGAGCCATAACAGTGGAGCACAGTAACATTAGAAAAATTATCAAGGATTTATGTAATGTTGATTTATATTTCAGGTTTGAAGATTTGAAGAAATGATTATAGGCTTCCTCTTGCGCTATGGAATTTGCTTCCTTGCAAAAGCAGGAGCTGTTTTTTCCCCTGAAGCTTTTTCTGAACACAAAGTATTTGCTCTGGCAGATGGAGGTTGTGGATACACATGTATGTTAAGTACTTCAAGAAATTAAATAGAGCATAAGAAATAGAATCACCTAAGTACCTTCAGTCTTATTAGGAAAATAAGATGCATAAGCTAAAAGATCATCGTATGACTGAACAACCTCTACTTTTACAACCTAAATCCATATTTCTATTTCTTTTGATAATTAACAAACTAAACCAACTATAAAATAAATACTATTTGACCAATTAAAATGTACATTTCTCAAACATAACTGGAAAAATATCCACAAGATACCATTCAATGAAATAGTATGTTACTCTATCTAAAATTATATACTTGACCTCTGTCTGTGCTTGCTTTCTCATTTAGGAAATGGGATAGTAATGGTATCTACTACATAGAATTTTGGTGACTTAACTACTTCTAAGGCACTTATATATAATATCTGGTATACAGTATATTTTAAATGAGTATTTTCCTTAGAGAATGGGCTTAGGCTGGGGTTGTGAGGTACAGGGGTTGAGTGGGAACTGTCTGGGGAATCCTTTGTCTGGCTTTCTGAAAGCATGAAGCTGTTGTGAATCTCAAAGGAAATGAAATAAACGGCCCCAAGGAGCTGGGCTTGCTCCTTCCATGCCCAGGGCAGGTAAAGGGGCACCGGGGCTATAAAAGGATCCTGAACATCAGTACAGTGGACACAATGATAATGTCCAGCTATGAAGGAAGGACCTCCTCGAGGCCTTCTTGTTGTTCAGTCACGCAGTTGTGTCTGACTCTTTGCAATCCATGGGCTGCAGCACACGAGGCTCCCCCACCCTTCGCTATCTCCAGGAGTTTGCTCAAATTCACGTCTACTGAGTCGGTGATGCTATCATCAACTTGAGGCTTTGACACTATTTAAAATAGCAGAATTCAGGTACCAAGACAGAATAGGAGTGGTGTTAGCAGGTTTATAGGGACCTTGGTGGAGGAACTCTAGGAATGACTGCATCAAAATTGCCTATCAACCGGTGAGATAAAGGCTAGGAGTAGAAGTTATTTACAGATAGTAAAGAAACATATATTTTGTGCCTATCTCTGTTGGTAGAGTGTTTCAGATCTACTAAAATTATTATTATTTTTATTATCTTTCTTTTCCTCTAGCTAGTCACCAACTCTGATCTGTGCTCACAAGGACTTTCAAGGCAGAGTTGGTATCACATCACAATGCATGCCAAATGCCAGAGAGACACCACAGAAGTCTAGCATTTAAGGCAGCATTACGTTCTACACATATTTGTGTTAAAGGAGTTTTTTAATTTTTTTCCTACATCTTCTTACCTGAGAGAAGACTGAACATAGAAGTGTACAAAAACCCCCCAGAGATCTGGGCATGTAGCTCTGAGGGACTTTAAGCAAGACAGCTCTTTAATCATTAATCATGTGCCATAAAATATATGTGAATCTTATATTCTACTACACAAAATAGTCATGCCTGTTTAATGTGAAAATTAAGCTCCTCCCCCATACCTACTATCCCAGATTCTCCAGTTAAACTGATTTCCAGGAAAACATGCTTATCCTGTAGGCTTGTCTGCTGCTTGGCACATGGTGATGGGGTTCCCTTAATGGCAATCTTACTTCAGTTTGAGAAGCATGTCCTTTGTTTTTCTCTTAAAAATACTCATTAATGATTTTTAAGATTGTAGAAACAGTACATGCTAACAGATAACAAGCTGAAAAGCATAAAAGAAATATTCCAAACATGAAAAAATAAACAGAAACTCAAATGAAAAGTCATGGTTGATCTTCAGAAAGGCATTTCCTTGAGTTTTGTGGGACAGAAGTTGTGAAGGCCTGATATTTATGAGAGGTTCTAAACTAAGAGGGTCCTTCACTGTAAATTCAGAGTGATAGTTTTCCTTTTCAATTTTTTTTTAGGGATTGAAGCATTTAAAACTACACTGGAAGAAAACCATTGAAAGGACAAGTGGAGACCACAGTTTCGTATGTAGCCGTTAGTACCTGAATGTGGCTACTAACAAATCATTTAGAAAATACTGAAGTTCAACAATCATATTATTTTCTGTTAAGCCTCTATTCATGATAACTCTTAAGTGTTTGAATGTCTCTGTTAGCTAGTGACTGTATCTACCCTCCATGAAACAGTAAAAACATGTTAATCAAATTAACACTAATTCATAAGTTTTAATTGATGACTAACCTAATAAGAAATATTTTCCCATGTATTACATTTCAATTATATACTTTCAGTTCCCATGACTTTAATTTTGATAGACACTTCCTCCCCACCCCCACATACATACACAAACAAAACCATTAAAAAAACCATTAAAATGATGCCAGACAGGAATAAACAGGTCTTGAAGCCTGACCTAAAACATACTCTATAAGTGTTAAACTCCTTTCAAGTCTTTTGATTTTTCTAAAATCTATATAATGATATTCCATTTACTCTCTTGATAACAAAAAGATGTCCCATTAATAAGATGTCCTATTTTGACCTTTGGCTAACTTAACCTCTTTTTTTGAATAATAAAGTATACATTATCAATCAATTTTACAAAAAAAAATTAATGCATTTTGACTTCAATGAAACTAGTGTTAATAATAAAACACCATATAGTATTATTAACAAACCATTATTATAACTACTAATAAAAATCAGTTAACATTATTGCCTTAGACTTAGTCTGTGCTATTTTTAATTTATTATCCATTTTAATTTCCTGATAACTATTTATGGTAGGTAGTATTTAGAAATTGGAAACTGCATCAGTTTCTACATCTGAAAAATGGGACAGTAGTAGAACTCACCATATAGATCATTATGAGGTTAAATGAAATTAGGCATTTAAAGTGTTTATGAAATGACAGGCAAAATAGTAAGCCCTCAGTAAGTATTCATGGCTGCGTAAGGACAGAAGTGCTGTTGCAGCAAACATGTGAGAATACATTTTAATATTAACACATTTTCTGAACCTAATTCTAGTTAGGCCCATTAAATAACAATTTTAGCATCTATCAACTGAGAAACTATTTCAAGGCAAAGCTCTGAATTCAATGATGCTTTAAAATAAATTTGCCTTTTAATTACTATAATAAAATCTGCAAGCACCTGAAAAATGGTAGTGAATATTTATTGTTTCTAGGCAATGGTTGGAACAATGTAAGAACTGAATACAAGAACCTCATCTCCCTACTTGTCAGAGATGGGAAGCTCTGCTCACTGCAGTGAAAGGTTCTACACAGGGCAACTCTGTTGAGTGGAGCCACTGGACCTAAGCTCTCCCCTCAGTTCCTACAGCCTGTCTAGCCTCAGGTCCCTACAGGCTGTCCTTTGCCTCAAACAGCCTCCCAAAGCCTGGCCATTTGAGCTCAATCAGCCTCTTCCCTGGCTGGACTCTGCTTCAAAACAGACATGGTCTGTAACTCTGCAACTCAGAAAAACAGGAAAACACTAGAGCCGCACACTGATTTACACCAGGCAAAGCAGCATGCTAGTGACAGCACAAATCCCGATGACGGGGAGACCTAGGGCTGAATTCTGACACTCACTCTGTGACCACGGGGACACACGCAAGAAGCTATCTGAGTCTCAGCTCCTTTATGAATATAAGGTGGATAATTCCTCACTCATAGGGTTAGTGTGAAGATCCAGTGAGACAAATTATGCAAAGCTCTCAAACACAATGTCTGGGCTGTAATAAGCCCTCAATCGTAGCAGCTGATTTTATACTCATAAAAACAGGAAGGAACTCAGCAGGACATATGCTTCATGAATTGCACAATACTTGAAAACACATTATATACTCCCTGAATGGAGTATAAAGTATTTATAAATATACGAAAATTGATTTGAAGTCAGAATGGGATTATTCCAACATACATCACACTGAAAGAAATAGAGCAATGGTTATTTTGGAATTCTATTGAGTGGAAAGAGGAAACCTGTGAAGAAAAGACATCTTTTTTTACTATCTTTCTTTACAAACTTTCTGAACAGGAGTGACCTAGTAAATGGCTTTGCTTTGTTGGCTTATTTAAGCTCAAATAGTGGATATAGCTGAGAAGAATGTGGCTAATTTCTAAGCAGTGTAAAATAATTCAAGGGAAAAAAATACTCTATGGAATAGCAACTTGTCTTCAGAACATAAAGAAGAGTCATGGGCTTTTGATGCTCATTATAGAAAACAGGTGAAGTAGTGAGAACATTTTAATCAAAAAATTTGTTATTAGGTCACTCAGTACTGTAATAATATCCTCAGAAGTAATCACAAGGATATTTTAGTAATGGAACCATTCCATCATGCCATTTTGCTTTTTAGAGACTCTAGCTACAAGTTCAACAGAAACATGAAGGCTTTTTCTTCTCTCTTTAAAGGGCAAATATAATGCACAGCAATAAAATAACCTAATGAGTCCCTAGAGGAAAATACATTGGGAATTAAAAAACTAAGGGGAGCAAAGACTAATTTCTCATTACCTACTGTTATCTAGATTGTGTAATGAACAAAGAAAGTTCATAAAGTAGAACAAGCAAGTTTTCAACTGAGATAAATCTTTACCCACTACAATAGATATGCCTAGGGTATTTAAAATTCATCTCTATCACATACACAAAACTAAAATTGCAACTTTACTTTTGTAAAATATGCTGACAACAGATATAACTAGAAAACGTGTTGGCAACCTAATAGAAAAAGGTGGGTATTTATTTCTGTCTCCTACATTACCCATTATTTCTCTCAAATGTTACTGCTATATATGTTACCAATCATTTTCAGCATGTGTTGCTGCTATAATTTGGTATCCAGACTCACTTAAATCAACCCTTTATTGTTGCAATAATATTGTTCTGTGAAATACTAGTGACACTGACTTCTAGAACACAGTGCAGACAGAACATTAGCTGAGAAAAGACACACTCCATAGCTTGGAGGAGTCACTTCTCCATGGAGAGAAGCTAATAAAACAGTTGGAAAATACAACAACAATGAAAAAATGTTGAAAATAAATATACTCAGGAAAGATGTGACTGCGTAGCATTTGCTGTTTTCTGAAAAGCTATCCATCATCTAAAAGGTTAATAATTATGAGGTATATAATGCTTTACACTTTACAAAACTCTTTTCAAAATATAACCATATTTAAACAATGTGCAAACCCTATCGTCTTTGTAGCTTCCTCTCAGGCTCATATAGTAGACAAATACCTCAGACTGGTTTCCCAACCACAAATCTTTACCGTTCTCCACCCTACAATCAAATTCACAGAAATGGGTCAACTTAAGTATTCCATCACTGCTAAATGGTAGAACGTGTCCCGTACACCCATGACGGAATGACACCTTAAGTTTTTGCCCACCTCAGACTCTCTCTGTGACATACATTCACCGTTCTCTCTCTCTTTTTCATCCCTGTGGGATAGAGTCAGGATAATCACAAACAAGCACAAAAGCCACAGGTCTCCTCTACAACACAGCTCCAACTACCCCGAAAGGAAGGAAGTATGTTCCTTAAAACTAAAAGGAAAAACTCTATCTCACCTGAGAAATGGAATATTAATTCCTTCCCTCTGAAAAATGCTAATTATAGAAATAATGAGTCTTCCATTTCTAAATTTCAAGGCTCTAAAAGGCAAAATCTGCCACACAACTGTCTCTCTACATGGCTGGCTTGTCTACGCTCTCTTGCCAGTTTTAACTTAATCTTCTGATCCACAGTTTCACTTGTCCTTTACCTTTTAATGTTTATATTCCCCTTGTCAAAAAGGCATTTCTACTGTAAGTTCTTGAATCTTACATAGATGTATAAATCTTACCTATATAGTACAGCAAACATGAAAACATCAGTGCTATGTGCTACTCCCCACATCCCATGCCCACCCTGACCAGAGATACAGAACTCTGACCTCAGCTACACAACAGTGACCATCACCAATTGGTGGTACTAGAATCTCAAATCTGCAGTCAGGTCCCCTCTTGGCTGCTTTTGAATTTTAAGCTTTTGGTAAAATTCCTTCCTTTCTCTCTGTTGGACTTCTCAGTTAAAACTTTAGAGTTCAATTCTATGATATCAAAAGGGTTTTTCCATTGGAAAACAACTTCAGGTAAATATTATATACCAGGAGAAAAAAACTGTTACTAATTAAAGCATATCCTCCAGAGGCTGTGAGAATAAAGGACTCACAAAAGTAGTTTAAATAGAATTAATTTCATTTGCAAAGGATCCTGCATGGTTAAACATGATTCTATTTGTTTTAAACATACTCTTTTTTTTTTTTTTTAAGAGAAGGGACTAGAAAAAAGCCCCTTGAGTGAGCATTTTCTCCTCATTAAAACCAGAAAGATTTCCCCTACCCCCAACACCCCACAAAAAAACAAAAACAAAAAACTAGCTAGAACTGATCTTGCTATTCCAGGCTATCAAATCCTTCCATTTGTTTCAGGCAAGTGGTTTTATTAAGGACGCTGGATGACAGCAAAAGGCTTTTGCTGGGTGGATGGAAATTTCCAAGGGATTGCAGAATGGATTTAATGTTGTGTTCAACTCGCAACACAGAATCTCCATATGGTCATTTTATAAATCACAGGGCAATCACTTCCATCAGAGCTTCCCACAGAAAGTGAAAGCTGCTCAGTCATGTCTGGCTCTTTGCAATCCCATGGACTGTAGTCCATGGAATTCTCCAGGCCAGAATACTGTAGTAGGTAGCCTTTCGCTTCTCCAGGGTGTCTTCCCAACCCAGGGGTTGAACCCAGGACTTAGGAAATAAGGAATCATGAAGTCAAGCATGAGATAAAACAGATAAATATTGTCTGTTTGGAAATTCAGAGCACCATTCGGGGTAGTCTGTGTAACAGGGCATGTAATGAAGGTATATAATGAGATAATGACAAGTTAGATCCATTTTACTTATAGTCAATAGACAAAGTGCCAATACCAGCAAATACTGTTAATGGAACACACACACACACACACACACACACACGCCCCAAACAAACAAAAACCAGGTACATCTCTTCCATTTCTTGGACTGCAGAGCTCTAGTTCTGCTTGCTATGTAATGGAAATAGTATAAAGAGTAGGGTTGACAAGAAGGTCTGAGATAAAAAACTTTGAGGGCTCTGGCAAATGAAAAAAACTGAAGAAATATAAATTGTCTTGTACACATAATTATTTATAAGCAAGATGCCAAAAAACAAACAAACAAAAAAACCTTGGGGGTGACATGAGGATTTAAACACACATTTGAGACTTAGGATATCCTAAACTCTGTCCAGTTTCTCATTAGAATGATTCCAATGATACAATAAACGAAAGAGACATCCATATACTTGCTGAAAACCAGGTAAAGATCTTTCTCATGTACCTTTCTTCTTGAGACGTTGGATAAGAAACGGTGCAGGCGAGAAACAAGTGGAGGGAGTTTGGACCTCGGCCTCCCACTGATTCTGCAGAATACAAGGAGCTTCCACCTCCTGCCATTAGCTGTGGGGGGGGTGGGAGGCTCCGAGAGGCTCACAGTCAATATGGAGTCTGTAGGTTGTAAGAATTGTCTGGCAAACTAACCAGGAGATATTATAAACAAAACGTGTCCATCAGGCCTCAAGAAGGAATAAGCATTTCTGACTCAAGTGTCTTAAGGTAGTCAGCACTAAAAATTTCAAATTTTCCAAAACTGTCAGCCAAGGATGACAATTTCAAAGAGAAATTTTCCCTGGGGGAGAAAAGTTGTCTAACAACCGCTAATATCTCTTCCTGCCTATAGTCCTGTTCTCAGCTCTGTAAACTACTGGGCACCAGTACTACTGGTGCGACTCATTTGAGAGAGGGAAAGAAAAAAGTGTGATTCATTTGAGAGGGAAAGGAAGGCAATTTCAGATCGACAGCATTCAGATGATGTATTCCTCACGTGTCCTTTTGATGAAAATCAAACCCACTTGGAAAGGTATTCTGATCAACCAGTCAGTGAAAGCAAGGTGCAGGAAAGGGAAGATATCACATACAATGATGAGAAAACAAAACCAATAACAATTAGAAATGTCTACTGCCTGGTACATAGAAAACACTCAATACATAATACTTAAATCCATAAAGCATGGACACACAGTTACTAACGTGGTGTTCGAACCTAATGTGCATATAAAGACATAATTCCTGAAGGAGATGGGTATGTAAAAAAGAACAAAAGAACAACATTTTCAGGTTATTTCAATGATACATGGGAAAATGGGAAGGTATTAGCTTGCTAAAATATTCACCTTACAAAGAAAGAATCCCCTGATAACATTTTCTTTTTGGAAGTTAATAAAGGACTATGCAAATATATATATATATATATATATATATATACACACACACACACACACACATATATATATATTTAAACATTTAAAATTAATGGTATAAATAACAGAATTAGAATGTAAAATCTCCAAGTCATGGGGGGCCAGCAGGATAATAGTTGGAGGTCATTAAAGACCAAGAATACTTGGCCATCATAGGAAAGGTTAGGACATCAAAAGAAGAAAACTCTAAGAAATCATAAAAATAAATAACATTAAACTAGATTAAAAGAATGAGATCAGAAAATCAGTTATCCCAATACAGGTTGACTAGCTTCAATTTTCCTTTAAAAGACAAATTTAGTTTATGATCAAAAGAAAATGTTAGCTATTTGATATTAGCAAGAATCATACTAAAACAAAATAGTATTTTGAAAAAAGAGTAAAGATGTAGATATATGTGTTAGTCAAATGCAAAGGAAAAAGTGAACAGTATTAATATCTTAAAACAGAACCCACAACTAAGGTTTTACATTCTATTGTAAACTCTATACACAAGAATACAAATGCAAGCCACGGACCTTTATGCACATGGCGGAAACATATAAAATGTTAAAAATTATTTAGAAGATATCTAGAAAAACATAAAATTAAAAATTGTAAGGGGAGTTTAACGAAGAATTTTAAGACAAACAATTATTCAAAACATAAACTAGGATACAAAGTATCTAACAAGCTTGATTTAGTACTATATATTGAAACAAGGACCCTATAAACAATGACTATATACTTTGTTCCATATATATATATACATACATGTATATATACACATATATATGTATAATATATTTGTAAAATTATTAATTGTATTAGGCCTAAAAGTAAAAAAAAATAAAATCAAATTTAATATCATTGGTAACACAAGAAAACAATTAGTAATACTTTAAAAAAAGGAAAAAAAATAGGATACTGAAAGATGAGCTCTCCAGGTAGGCAGGTGCCCAAAATGCTACCGGAGATTAGTGAAGAAATGACTCCAGAAAGAATGAAGGGATGGAGCCAAAGCAAAAACAACACCCAGCTGTGGATGTGACGTGATAGAAGCAAAGTCTGATGCTATAAAGACTAATATTGCATAGGAACCTGGTATGTTAGGTCCATGAGTCAAGGCAAATTGGAAGTGATCCAACAGGAGATGGCAAGAGTGAACATCAACATTTTAGGAATCAGCGAACTAAAATGGAGTGAAATGGGTGAATTTAACTCAGATGACCATTATATCTACTACTGTGGGCAGGAATCCCTTAGAAGAAATGGAGTACTCATCATAGTCAACAAGAGAGTCCGAAATGCAGTACTTGGATGCAATCTCAAAAACGACAGAATGATCTCTGTTCATTTCCAAGGCAAACCATTCAATATCACGGTAATCCAAGTCTATGCCCCAGCCGGTAATGCTAAAGAAGCTGAAGTTGAATGGTTCTGTGAAGACCTACAAGACCTTCTAGAACTAACACCCAAAAAAGATGTCCTTTTCATTAAAGGGGACTGGAATGCAAAAGTAGGAAGTCAAGAAACACCTGGAGTAACAGGCAAATTTGGCCTTAGAGTACAGAATGAAGCCAGGCACAGGCCCATAGATCTTTGCTAAGAGAACGCACTGGTCATAGCAAACACCCTCTTCCAACAACA
Organism: Cervus canadensis; assembly: GCF_019320065.1. Classification (NCBI taxonomy): domain Eukaryota; kingdom Metazoa; phylum Chordata; class Mammalia; order Artiodactyla; family Cervidae; genus Cervus; species Cervus canadensis. Next base: position 55,096,347 of record NC_057399.1, read on the forward strand.
CAAGAGAAGACTCTACACATGGACATCACCAGATGTCCAACACCGAAATCAGATTGATTATATTCTTTGCAGCCAAAGATGGAGGAGCTCTATACAGTCAGCAAAAACAAGACCAGGAGCTGACTGTGGCTCATATCATGAACTCCTTATTGCCAAATTCAGACTTACATTGAAGAAAGTAGGGAAAACCACAAGACCTAAGTCAAATCCCTTATGATTATCCAGTAGAAGTGGGAAATAGATTTAAGAGACTAGATCTGATAGAGTTCCTGATGAACTATGGATGGATGTCATGACATTGTACACGAGACAGGGAGCAAGACCATCCCCAAGGGAAAAAAAAATGCAAAAAGACAAAATGGCTCTCTGAGGAGGACTTACAAATAGTTGTGAAAAGAAGAGAAGCAAATAGGTGTTTTTCTGGAACTGCCTTGCTTTCTTTATGATTCAACATATGTTGGCAATTTGATCCCTGATTCCTCTGCCCTTTCTAAACCCAGCTTGTACCTATGGAAGTTCTCAATTCACGTACTGCTGAAGCTTAGCTTGAAGGATTTTGAACATAACCTTGTTAGGATGTGAAACAAGCACAGTTATACAGTAGTTTGAACATTCTTTGACAGAAAAACATCTCTGCTTCACTGACTATGCTAAAGCTTTTGACTGTATGGGTCACAACAAACTGGAAAATTCTCAAAGGGATGGGAATACCAGATCACTTTATCTGTCTCCTGAGAAATCTGTATGTGGGTGAAGGAGCAACAGTTAGAACTGGACATGGAATAATGGACTGGTTCAAAATTGGGAAAGGAGTAAAATAAGGATGTATATTGTCACTCTGCTTATTTAACTTACATGCAAAGTATATCATGCAAAACACTAGGCTGGGATCACAGCTGGAATCAAGATTTCTGGGAGAAATATCAACAACCTCAGATATGCAGATGATACCACTCTAATGACAGAAATTGAAGAGAAATGAAAGAGCCTCTTGATGAGGGTGAAAGAGGAGAGTGAAAAAGTTGGTTTAAAATTCAACATTCAAAAAACTAAGTTCATGGCATCTAGTCTCATGACTTCATGGCAAATAGAGGGGGAACAAGTGGAAGCAGTGACAGATTTTATTTTCTCGGATTCCAAAATCACTGTGGACAGTGACTGCAGTCATGAAATTAAAAGACGCTTGATCATTGAAAAGAAAGCTATGGTAAACCTAGATAGGGTGTTAAAAAGCAGAGACATCATTTAGCTGACAAAGGTCCATATAGTTAACTGCTGCTGCTGCTGCTGCTAAGTCACTTCAGTTGTGTCCAACTCTTAGTGACCCCATGGACTGCAGCTTACCAGGCTCCTCTGTCCATGGGATTTTCCAGGCAAGAGTACTGGAGTGGGTTGCCATTGCCTTCTCCGCCATATAGTCAAAGCTATGGTTTTTCTAGTAGTCATGTATGGATGTGAGAGTTGGACCATAAAGACGGCTGAACACTGAAAAATTGATGCTTTTGAACTGCGGTGCTGGAGAAGACTCTCGAGAGTCCCTTGGTCCGAAAACAGATCAAACCAGTCAATCCTAAAGGAAATTAATGATGAATATTCATTGGAGGGACTGATGCTGAAGCTGAAACTCCAATACTCTGGCCACCTGATGCGAAGAGCCGACTCATTGGAAAAGACCCTGATGGTGGGAAAGATTGAACGCAGGAGGAGAAAGGTATGACAGAGGATGAGATGATTGGATGACATCACTGACTCAATGGACATGAATTTGAGCAAACTCAGGGAGATAGTGGAGGGCACAGGGGCCTGATGTCCTGTAGTTCATGGGGTCACAGAGTTGTACATGACTTAGTGACTGAGCAACAACAACAACAAAGGTTTATCACAATGAAAATGGGATAATTCAAAGTGGTACTTGAAAAAGTTATATATAACCTTAAATCATTTACGCTTAAATAAGAAAAATTTTAAGTCCTCAACTAATCATTTACTAAACTTAAGAAATTCAAAAAATGACAATGAAGTACTTTAAAAATGTATTTAAGAAGGAATTAACAAAGTATAATTATATAAATAGATTAAACATAGATAAAATAGACAAAAGTAGACTTGATAGCCAACAAAACTGTTTTTCTTAAAGGACAACAAAATAGACACTCTCCATAATATTGAATAAAAAAATAAAAGAATATTTAAACATGTATCATTCAAAAAGGAAGAAGCAAAATATAAAAAATAAAGCTTTATTAGAATCCATTCAATCTTCACTAGTTAATATTAAAATCTGGAAAACTGTGTCAGCCATGAAAAAATTGAATTATAAAATGTCAAGGAGTTCCAGTTAAAATGTCAATGAGATAAATAAACATTACAAAAAAGAATGAACACTCTCACAAGACAATTAGGTAAAGGCCCAGTTAATTTTTCTGTAAAACTTTCAAAGGATGGAGAAGTCCTGGGCAACTTCAATTATATTAAAGCAGCTTTTTCTGTAAAAGTTCAGATAATAAATTACAGTAGCTTTGAGGACCAGGAAGTCTCTGTTGCAATTACTGAACTCCACTGCCACAGGTTAAATGCAAGCCTAAACAGATAACATGCAATTCAATGAGCATGACTGTGTTTTAATATAACTTTATTTACAAAGCAGATGGTAGGCAGATGTTGTCCTGTAGGTTATAATTTGCCAATTCTTGCCCTAGCATAAAGAGATAGATAACTCTGCTCAGTATTCTGTAATAAGCTAAACGGGAAAAGAATTAGAAAAAGAATAGATACACGTGCAGGTATAACTGAATCACTTTGCTGGACACATAAAACTAACAACTTTGCTAAAAGACTATTGCCCCAATATAAAAAAATTTTTAAGTTAAAAAAAGAGATAGAGATTGCCTAATTCATTTTATAAAGGTTATATAAAATCAGGAACTAAAATTTGATCATGATAAATCACAAAGGCAATAATATTAATCTCATTTGGGATTACATATGCAAAAATCTTAATTGAAAATTAACAAGTATAATCCAGTAATATACTAAAAGAATAACACATTGATTAGTAGGATAAATCCTAGCAAGACAAAGACAATTTCTCTTAAAAGATCTATTACATTAGTAACTCTTCATATTAAAAAGGCAAAGAGAGAAACATAATCTTTATTGATATTCCTTGAACATTTGAAAAGGCTCAATATCCTTTAAGTAACTAATAAAATTTGAAAACTTTAATAACATAAATAGAAACTTTAATTAAACTGAAAAGTATTTATCTAAAACCGACTGCTGAAGTACTTTTAATAATGAAACATACATTTCAGAATAAGACAAGGACTCTTGATACTAGTTTTATTATTTAGTATGCATTATGATAATAAATAAGAGGTTTAAGTGCTGAAACAGCAGTCTAGCAAGATAAATTGTTTAAAGTTTTTAAATAGGTTTTTCCATACATTAATTTTATCCAGGTATGCTTTAAAGTATATTTAAAAATTATCTTCATAATAAAAATACAAACACTTTATTAAATTTAATAGGATATATACATTTAAAAATGGTAAAGGGAACATCACAATAAGAAAATAAGTGAACATACTTCAGAACTTTCTGTGAATGAGCACTCCATCTTGCACAGCTCTATCTCCCAAAATTAATACATAAATGCTATTCAATTGCAACTAAGATCCTAAAAGTATTTTAATGAGGGATGTTGGTGGTGAGGAAGGTAAGTTTATAGATCAAATACATGAGAGATGAAATTAGTCAAGAATATAATAATAAAGTGACTTGGGGGATTAGTTGGATCTACTATATATTGAAATATGTCTTAAAGGAAAAATAATGAAATGGTCATAGTATTGAATTCATCATAGACAAAGAGATTCCCGGAAAATAAATACAAAATTCAAAGAACTAAATAAATATAAACTATATATAATATGGTAAAAGTAACATCCCAAACAAGTGAGCAAAGATTGAATTATTAATAAATATTCTTGGGACCACCTGCTAACAAAGTTTATAAAACTTTTCTGGAAGAAAATTGGCAATATATAGTTTCTAATACATGTATTCCTTAAAGTAGGTTGACTTTAAGAATCTTTCCCAGGAAAATATCAGATAATTGCTTGGTTACACTGCCCTTTTATTACATAGTGAGTTGTAGTAGGAAAAATGAAAAGTAATCTAATGTCTAACAATTAAAATTGATTAAATAAAACATAGTACAACCCAAGAGTAGAATATTTTTGCAGCTATTAATGATTTTTTTCAGTTTTTATTTCATATTCGGGTATAGCTGATTAAAAATACTGTGATCATTTCAGGTGACCAGAGAAGGGACTCAGCCACACACATGCACATGTATCCATTCTTCCCCAAACTCCCCTCCCATCCAGGCTGCAACATAACATTGAGCAGGATGAGGTGCCAATAGACTTTCCCAAGAAATGCTGAAGCTACCTCTAATAGAAAGAGAAATTCATCCTAACTTTAGCCTAGAGGATGCTGACCTTTTAAACACAGTCTAATGGATAGACATCTATTATTCTACTTGCCTGTCTTTATATTTCATCTATTTTTCTCTCATTATTCTAGGATTCATTAGAAAACCCAAACCTCAAATGATTCTCTCTGTGTGTCTATGTATGTGGGTGTGTGTTGTTTTGGAAAAGTTACCATTTCCAACATAAAACTTTGGCCCCTAAATAAACTGCTAAATATTTTTGCATTTTCTTCCTAGTTGTACTAGATGCCAGCTGAAACATACATCCATTTCTACTTCTGAAGCAACAAAAGGTTTCTTGAGGAGAATAAGTGAAGACAGGTCTAAAAAATTACATATGGACCCTTTCCACACAGATGGGTGGAGGTCCCTAGAGAGCTCTGCGGACTCCTCTGGAACTTAGTTCTGCATGCCGATCAGCCAGCTTTAGAAGGGTCAGCGAAGGATCGAAACTGTAGGCTAAGAAAGACTAGTTTTGTACAGTTTCAGCATGTAAGACTCACACTACACTCTTTGAGGAATGTGGCCTCCATAATGGTATGTGTGCATGTGCATGAAGAGAAAACATCTATTACCAATGCTTTGATGTACTGCCACAAGTCTAAGTAACATTATGTAACACAAATTTGCAAGAAAATCTTTACTGGTCAGGTGAACTTGGCCTGGCAGAGAGTGATAAATATGAACTCAGAGATTATGTGATAGAAAGCAGATTTACAGGAAACAGCAGTTCTAGTGTTTAGTTAGATGTTCACTTTTAGAATCTATATAAAGAGCTATGAATGTAGCCAGGGATGATGGATGGAATTTCTCTGAAAAAAAACCAAACTCTTATAAACCCCTCATCCTTGTAGTGGTGAAAGTGTCTTAACTATAACACATCGGTCACAAAGATATTTGTTTCCGGCTTCCCTGGTAGCTCAGAGGTTAAAGCGTCTGCCTGCAATGCGGGAGACCTGGGTTCGATTCCTGGGTCAGGAAGATTCCCTTGGAGAGGGAAATGGCAACCCACTCCAGTACTGTTGCCTGGGAAATCCCATGGACAGAGAAGCCGGGTGGCTTACAGTCCACGGGGTCGCAAAGAGTCAGACATGACTGAGGGATTTCACTTTCACTTTTCACTCTAAACTAAATATACATCAAAGTGGTCAAGTGATACTACAGATTTATGGGTTAACACAAACTATGGAAGATCATACTTATTTCCCTAGTTCCCATCAGAGTTCATTTCTCAATCATTTCTCTCTAGGTCCTTTGAAAGACATAGCTTCCCAGGTCCTTAGACCCAGAACTAAGGCACATTAGAAACACTTGATACACACGAGGTACTTTAACAGGCATGCCCTCAGTCCATACCAGTCACTGATTAGAGCTGGTTCTTCTCCTGCAGCTATACAAACTGTTCATGAGAGAGTTGGATAAGCTGAATAAGTCACACAGCTTGGTTGTTGGCAGCAAAGACCAAATCCCAGGTCTATCTCTTTTATCATAAAATTGATGCTTTTATCTACTACAATAAGCAACTGTTTCAAGGAAAATACTTTAAAGCTAGACAAGAACTTCCACATTTAAAAGCAAATTGCTAGAGTTGTAAGACAATTTAGAAATCACTTAATCAAATGGCCTAATGGCCTACCATTAGAGTTATCCCTCATGCCACATCCCTAAGTAATGATCACCCAGTCTCTGCCTGAATGATCCTGGTGACAGGTGGTTATTACTCCACCATTGGTCAGTTTTTTTTTGTTTGTTTTTTGCTGTTGTTTTGGTGGGACACACCATGTCCATTCATTAGAAAACAACATTTTCCAAAACAACAACAACAAATCCTCCAAATTTTACTATTGGTATTTCCAAATTTGACCTATAGTTCAGTTCAGTTCAGTGGCTGAGTTGTGTCCGACTACTTGTGACCCCGTGGACTGCAGCACACCAGGCCTCCCTGTCCATCATCAAGTCTTGGAGTTTACTCAAACTGATGTCCATTGAGTCGGTGATGCCATCCAACCATCTCATCCTCTGTCGTCCCCTTCTCCTCACTCCTTCAATCTTTCTCAGCAACAGGGTCTTTTCAAATGAGTCAGTTCTTCGCATCAAGTGGCCAAAGTATTGGAGTTTCAGCTTCAACATCAGTCCTTCAAATGAATATTCAGGACTGATTTCCTTTAGGATTGACTGGTTGGATCTCCTTGCAGTTCAAGGGACTCTCAAGTCTTCTCCAACGCCACAGTTCAAAAGCATCAATTCTTCTGCGCTCAGCATTCTTTATAGTCCAACTCTCACATTCATACATGACTACTGGAAAAACCATAGCTTTGACTAGACAGACCTTTGTTAGCAAAGTAATGTCTCTGCTTTTTAATATGCTGTCTAGGTTGATCATAGCTTTTCTTCCAAGGAGCAAGCGTGTTTTAATTTCATGGCTGCAGTCACCATCTGCAGTGATTTTGGAGCCCCCCAAAATAAAGTCTGACACTGTTTCCCCATCTATTTGCCATGAAGTGATGGGACCAGATGCCATGATCTTAGCATTCTGAATGTTGAGCTTTAAGCCAACTTTTTCACTCTCCTCTTTCACTTTCATCAAGAGGCTCTTTAGTTCTTCTTCACTTTCTGCCATAAGGATGATGTCATTTGCATATCTTAGGTTATTGATATTTCTCCCAGCAATCTTGATTCCAGCTTGAGCTTCATCCAGTCCAGCATTTCTCATGATGTACTCTATGTATAAGTTAAATAAGCAGGGTGACAATATACAGCCTTGATGTACTCCTTTTCCTATTTGGAACCAGTCTGTTGTTCCATGTCCAGTTCTAACTGTTGCTTCCTGACCTGCATACAGATTTCTCAAGAGGCAGGTCAGGTGGTCTGGTATTCCCATCTCTTTAAGAAGTTTCCAGAGTTTGTTGTGGTCCACACAGTCGAATGCTTTGGCATAGTCAATAAAGCAGAAGTAGACAACACTCAATGTGCCAACATATAATTTGGATAAGAAAAGCAATTTTATAGTTGATAGGAATATAGAAAAACAAGAATAGCTTAGGACAATGGTAGATTTTTTTTTAATGACGGAAGAATTTCCTCAACCAGATTTTAAACAGCAATATCTTGGGCTCTGTGACAAAAATTCCCCCAAAATAAAACACATTCTGATTACATATAATACTAGAATGTACTTAGACACAGCTTTAATTATTAGAAGGCTCATTCTTCTATTGACCTGAAATCTTTCTCCTAGAAGCTCTTAGTATTTGACTGTATTTCTAGCCTCTGAAGAAACAACAGATATGTTTACTTTCTCTTCAACGGAGCGATGACATTACTTCTTGAAACAGAAATAGAGAAGGAGGGGATAAAAACTACTCCAAGATTTTTAAAACTGCTATAAGCTAACTTCAAAGACAAACTGTTCATTAATTTTTAAAATATCCATAGCGGCCTATGTAATTAGTTTCCTTTAGCATTGGGTTGGCCAAAAAGTTTGTTTGAGCTTTTTCCATAAAATGCTACACAAAAAACCTGAACGAACTTTTGGCTAACCCAATAGTTAAAACAGATGAAGTATATTAAGTCTCTTTCAAGCTTGTAAAGTGAGTTAAACTTATTTATCTTACAGGCTTTAAATTAATAGTGTGCAAAATGGGGACAATTAGAAAACACAGATTTTTACTGGTGAAAAATCTAGAAGTCCTTAAGCTACAGAAGTAAAGCAAAACAAATCAATAAATCAATATTTTACATAAGGACAGCTATTCTTTGGTCTTCTCAATGATATCACTTCATTACATGGTGTACACTGTGGTGAATTTAAATAGCAAACATTAAGTATCAGAAGCTTTATGTGCAACATTGATCACAGACAGGTTGGTTTTTATGTATAAAAAGTATTCACTCTCAAATAGCATCTTAGATGTGCTTTGTCTTTGCAGTGAGACATTGCTTTGATTATAAATATTATAAAGCATCTAATATAGGCAAGAATTGGGATGCAGATAACCATATAGCAACATTTTCATTTTAGATGATTTTTTTACTCAACAAATATATTTCAATCAATAATACAATACCATTTGTTTTGTATTTTACAGCATCACTCATGCATAAGTTCGGTGCTAATTAAAATTTCACATAATATTTTTTAAAAGATATCAAGTGGAAAAGAGTGGGAAACTAAGCATGGAGCAAGGATTCTACAAATTCTGTGCAAAAGTTTTTCACCAACTATTCCCAACATCTATTAAGGAATCAATATATGTTAGTTATATTGATTAGATTATGTGTATCAAGTAAATAAATAAGAAATTAAAGTATATTATCTATGCATTCCTTGGAAGCAAAAGAGTAACTTAATTAAAGCCTTTAACATTTAGAGATATTTTTATTAGTGCTTTAAAATCTCAACTAATTTCATTAAAAGGATAGATTCAGAGTAATTAATTTCTCTCTACATTTAGACTATTAAAACTACATCAAAACCATTTTCTTCTTTTTAGCTTGAAAAACAGAATAATATTATAATAACTACAACAATAAAAGTTCTTCAGCTCTTTGTGCTAGGCACTATTTTAATTGATTTGCATTAATTAACTCATTTAGTCACCACAACAGCCCTTCAAGGGAGGTATTATTATTATCTTCAATTGTAGATGAGAAAACCAAGGCATATGAAGTTAAATCACTTTTCCAGGGTCACAACTAGGAAGTGGATTTTAATCCAGGAAGTCGATCCCCAGGTTTACTTAGGTCACAAAACAATGTCTTCTGTCATATAGGCTAGCACCTAGCTCATGGTTGATTCTAAATCATTATTTTTCAACTGCTCAGTCATGCCTAGAAAGAATAGTTCACCAGATACTATGGCAATGTGTGATGAAATGTAACCAAGCCTTTTCCCATGGGTTTCAGGATGAAAGCCCTTCAGCAAAGCAACTCAGAATTCAAAGATGAGCCTTGCAGTTCATACGCTGACAGGAGAGAGATACAGCAGGGGGAACCGTAACACCGGAGCAGGGACATGGGCCACAGGGAGAAAATGTAATTTCTCTGGCCTTTAGTTTCCCAATTTGTAACTGAGGAAGATGCTGACCAAGGTGGTGGTGGTGTGATGCCCGTGCCACTGGACTGATGTGAAGAAGACATGTCTGGTACAAAAGTACACACTCTATGGATCCGAGGTACAGTGAGTCTCCTGTGAACGTGCATCTGTTTCCAGCAAGGAACCAGAACCTGTGCCATCAGCGTCAGGCGTGAACGAAGCTGCAGCTTGCCCTCCATCTCCTGTTGCCGATGATCCTTCAGCTCCACCATCTCCCACCTCCACTCCCTCCTCTGGTCAGTAAGTCTTCTTGCCTGTCCCCTTGATGCCAGGCCCTGTGTGCCAGCTGGTGTACTTTACTACTGTACTTTTCAAGCTACTGTAAAGTTAAACATGTTTTCTTTATTTTTGTTGTTTGATTTTTTAATTTATTATTTGTGTGAAGGTATAAACCTATTAGAGTACAGTACTATATAGCTGATTGTGTTAGTTGCATACCTAAGCTCATTGGACTTAACCAACGTGCTCCCAGAACAGAAATCGCTTGTATGCATGTAAAGGACTTACTATATTATCATCATGACTATATCCCAGCTTTTTTAGCTGACTCTCTTCTGAGTACACAACTGCTCAAGGCTAGGGAATTTTTTCATCCATCCGAAAAAGGGGTTATTTGGGCTGATTTGCCTGTCTTGTAAGAGACTGAATCCAATACTGTAAAAGGGGAATCTGTAAGTCTGTTCATATTCATCAGCTGTTGTCAAGGCTTGCTAATTCCAGATTGTTCTGAGACACTAGGGAGAGAGAGGCGGATCACAGAATGCAAATTTTCATATGCTAGATGCCCTTGAACACCAGTAATTTTGTTGCCTGTGAAAGTGTTAGTTGCTCAGTCATGTATGACTCTTTGTGACCCCAGTGGACTGTAGTCCGCCAGGCTCCTCTCTCCATGGAATTCCCCAGGCAAGAATATTGGAGTGGGTAGCTATTGCCTTCTCCAGGGGATCTTCCCAACCTAGGGAGTGAACCCAGGTCTCCTGAATTGCAGGCAGATTCTTTATAGTCTGAGCAACCAGGGAAGCCCCTTCTGTTTCTTGTACCCTCTACCAAAGCCCAAACTCCACTTCCAGAAACAGGGACTCAGAGAGGCTGTCTCCTGCACGTTTCTGGGTTTTGAATAGGGGGCGAGCAATTGCCCTCCTCCGTGAACTGCCAGGGAGAATTGGTGAGCAAGTCCTTCAGATTCTTGCAGTTTTGAAAGCCACTCACAGCTGCCTCATTCTTTCATCTCAGTTCTCACAAGGCTGCACACAGCAAACAGATTCTAGACATAAGCTGTCCACAGGAAACGAGTCTCTCTCCAAAAGATCCCTCCTTCCACATTGTATAATTTCTGGATCCAATTAACATCAGCCCTCATGACTGCCAAATACAGAACAAACAGACAACACACTGATCCGAATAACACCTCCTTCCCTCGACTCACCCACACCTGCCCTAACCCTGGCTCTGAGATTCCAAAAATACATGGAATAATTCATTTTCTAACTATATTCCCTATAGAATCAGAAATACATCTTTAGCATGATACTCTTTTCATCTCAATCACTGCCATGTGAGTGACAGAATGCAAACAGATTGATGGGACATGCTGCAAAATTAATATCTAAAATAGAAATAATATGCAGTTGTTTTTCCCCCCACAAGTCCCTCTAGGATCTACAAAGGAAAAGCCATAATGCATTTACAATGCACGTAGTTATAAAATGAAGATATAGAGACACTGAGACTTTTTGGCAAAGGCTGAGAGGGTAATGTACAACACTGCTTTAGCTTCATTGCTTGACTTCACAGACACACTTGCTACTCAGAATCAATGTTCTCTATGGTGATGACCTCCCAAAACTAGCCCATAAGCACTGGTTCACTCTAGGAACTGAGCCGGTGAGGTGCGTGACTGCAGATACTTAGGTATGAATTCTGCTTGTGTTATTTGCTACCCGTGTGGGTTGAGGTTAATTATTTAATTTCTCTAATCTTCAGTAGGATCATCTTTAAAGCATACATACTAAAAAATTTCTCCTAGAGCACTAGAAGAGAATGTCATTATAATCTACTTAGCACAAAATTTAGCACATGGTATGAGCTCACAAAATGGTGATCATTAACGTAATGGTGATCATTAACGTAACCACTAAACAGGGGGTATAACCTATGATTTTAACTATAACTAGCTACTAAGTAGGGCAATACGTGCATGCTAAGTTGCTTCAGTCATGTCCCACTCTTTGCAACCCAATGGGACCTTAGCCCACCAGGCTCCTATGTCCATGGGATTCTCCAGGCAAGAATACTGGAGTGGGTTGCTGTGCCCTCCTGCAGGGGATTTTCCCAGCCCAGGGATCAAACCCAAGTCTCTCATGTCTCCTGCATTGGCAGGAGGGTTCTTTACCACTGGCACCACCGGGCGAGCCCAAGAATGGCAATGTTTTTTGTTAAAAGGGGAAAACATGAATTTCAAGGTTCACTTTCAGATGTTAGAGCATCACTTCTTTAACCTGGCAGTCAGAAAAGGGCTTTATCTTTTATTACAACCCTAGAATCTGGGTTCAGTAGAGGTAGTTGGGAAATAGAAAAGTAGGGGTACACCAAAGAATAAGTAACTCTGCAAAGTACTATCTTTCCTTTGAGTGTGGTCTGTAGTTTACAAAGCTTGCCTATACAAACTAGTTGCTTATCTCCACTGACTTTCTAGAATCATAGTTTATAAAAAATTCCAATGAAGCTGGAATCTCTACAGACATTCTTTCTACATGATCTGAGAAGCTGAGTGTCTTCCACAAGGTTTTTGAGGGTATTTGAGGTGCAGATATTCTCCTATCCTCCCCTCTGTGTTTCCTAAGCCTCCACACAGCATCACCCAAGGATGCTGCCTGATTGCTATCTTGCTTCTCCTTCTGTCTCCCGATGCTTGTGACTACCTCATCTTCTTCATTCCTATGTATGATTTCCAAACACAATCAGAAATATATAGGGATACACTGGCAGGCATTGGAGGCAGAGATGTAGGATAGTATGAAAACCATCAGATGTAAATATTAGACAACTTATTTTAAACTTTTTTCCTATGAGCGATGTGCTATGGTATTTTCTATCCTGTAGTCTGTCCTACCCTATCCTATCCTACCTTATCCTGCTCTGCTCTGTCCTGTCTTATCCTATCATTTCCATTCCAGTCAAGATGGCTAATATTACAAAGAACACAAATGGAGAAAAGGGACCCCTCATACATTGTTGGTGGGAATGTAAATTGGTAAAGCCACTGCAGAAAACAGTATGTAGGTGTCTCAAAAAACTAAAAATAGAACTATCACGTGACCCAGCATTTGTATCATTGCATATATTTCTGAAAAAACTGAAAACACTAATTTAAAAAAAATATATGCCTCCACCCTGGCAATGTTCATAGCAGCATTATTTACATTTGCCAAGATATAGAAGCAACTTAAGGGCCCATCAACAGATGAATGGATAAATAAGGTGTCACACACACAGAGTGGAATAGTTCTCAGCTATTAAAAAGAATGAAATTTTGCCATTTGCATTAACATATGGATTTGGAGGGCATTATGCTAATTGAATGAGATAAAGAAAAATTCTGTATGATATCACTTACATGTGGAGTCTAAAAAATATAGCAAACTAGTGAATGTAAGAATAAAGAAGCAGACTCACAAATACAGAGAACAAACTAGTGGTTACCAGTGGGAAGACTGGGTGGGAAGGAACATAGGAGTGAGGAGCGGAAGGTACAAAGTACTGGATGCAAGAAAGACTTAAGGATGTGTTGTACAACATGGGGGGAAAGATATTCTGTAATGACTGCAAATGGAAAACAATATTTAAATATTCCATCATTTTTTAAGTTTAAAAAATAAAAAAATGCTGGAGCCATCACTAAACTGACTTCATAATCCTATAATGAATCATGAGCCATGATTAAGGCATTGTTAGCTAGATCCCCTGTATCTATTCTACTTGGAGCAGTCAGAGGTCACAGCTTAGGGCCTTGATTTTTCAAATCAGAAAAAGCTATCTGCTTCAGCAAAGCTCTTTTGCTCCTTTCCTAGACTGTGAAACTAGATGGTTATTTAATCATTTTACAAAATTTTTTCTTTCTGTTGCACACATTATTTCATGCATTTTTTAACAGTAACTTTATGAGTTCAGTAAAACAGACTTTTATAGACTTCCATATCTTGTAAAGATGAAGAAACTGAAGCCTAGGTTGAGTGATTTTCGAAGGTCACTCATCTAGTGATTGACTCTGCTTTAGAATCCAGACTCATGTTCATCTCTTCTCTATTTGCTTCTCCAAGAGCAATAGAGTATCACTTAAATCTCAATTTCCTAAGTAAATACTATTTGCTAAAAATACAGATATCTAGTTCCCCTTTGTACAGAAGCAGAATCTCTAGAGCTGGGCATGTGAATATGTGATTTCAAAATGGTCCAGAACTACTGGTATAGATCAAACTAAGTGTATATTCTCACTATAGAGAGAGACAGCGAGAGAGAGAGAGAGAGAGAGAGAGAGAGAGAGAGAGAGAGAGAGAGGAGACAGAGACAGGGACAGAGAACTTCTTGGGGCTTCAGTAAGGATTTTGTTATTTTGTTTCAAAAGGATGTGAGGGAACACAGCTCCAATTCTTTGGCCACCTGGTACCAAGAGTTGACTCACTGAAATAGACCCTGATGGGAAAGACTGACAGCAAGAGGAGAAGATGGTTGGATAGCATCATTGACTCAATGGACATGAGTTTGAGCAAATTCAGAGATAGTGAAGGACAGGGAGGCCTGGCATGCTGCAGTTCATGGGGTTGCAAAGAGTCAGACACAAATTAGAGACTGACAACAAGAAGTCAAATACAACTGAACACCGTACAAATTATAAATAAACCAAGTCTGAAGACCTACTAACAAGAACCAGAACATAAAAACCAAGCCTGTCAGAAAAGTCGCTTGGCTTTGAATTGGACTCTAATTCTTCTAGCAGCTAAGATAAATTAAAAGTGCTTTAAAAAGATATATACGTGTGTGTGTGTGTGTGTGTGTGTGTGTGTATTTTATTTTGACAGTATTATTTTGGTTCTAATTCTTCCAGCATCTGAGCAAAAGAAAAGATGTCTGCTACATTTCATTTTCTAAGTCAGAACTGAAGGAAAGTGCTTAAACATATGGGTGCTGAGGAAGTCTCCAAGTTTGGACACTACTTTCAGATCTCTCACCCCATCCCAGCATTAACATAATTATAGTATCAATACCGAGTATCTATGCACAATAAGCATGATAAACAGATTTTTCTATTTCATATTCATAAAATTGTTAGGATGCATTTTCAACTCTTTGGATAACGAAACTAAAGTTTAGAGATTTTAATCAATTTATCCAAAGACACACAGAGTAAGTTAAAAAACTGGGATTCAACCCCAGATACTTCGTCTCTAGAGTTTATATTCTGTTGACTCTCAGAAAAACGCTAAGTGAAATAACCATGACACACAGGCATCAGTCCTTTGAGAAGGAGAATGAAAGCAAAGATGAGAAAATAGGGAAAAGGAACAGTGTATGAAAAATCAGAAAACCAGGCTGAGCCAGCCGTTATTTACCAGGAGGGGGCAGTGCATAGTCCGTGCGTGCGTGCGCACTCCTGCGTGCGTGCGTGCTAAGTCACTTCAGTCATGCTCCACTCTTTGCAATCACATGGACTGTACCTGGGATTCTCCAGGCAAGAATACCAGGGTGGGTTGCCATGCGCTCCTCCAAGGGATCTTCCGGACCCAGGGATCGAACTTGAGCCTCTTATGTCTCCTGCATTGCAGGCAGATTCTTCACCACTGGTGCCACCTGAGAACCGTGCTGGGGTATAATCTGATTTGAGCCAATACAGGACATGCAGACGTGTCTTCCAAGTCCCGGATTATCTCTGGCTCCCAATGACAAGTGTTTAAGTAACACCCATACTAACAGAGGTCTGAGTTTCTTGAGAAATACGAAAAAACTCAGTTTAATCAGTTCTAAAACATAGAACGCAGGGAATTATTTTTATTTGTCCTTTCATTGGATCACATATTAATCATCCCCATTTGATTCACTAGCATTAGCTAGTTAGATGAGACTATGTGGGTATGTTCACTTGAAAAAATTCTTTATTTCAGACAAACTATTTAAAAAAACAATTCTACTACTTTCTTCATGATTAATTTCTGAAACTTCTGTTCTATATGCATTAGATATCTTGAGGCTGACAATGATTTTTGTGTAGATTTAAGCATAACATTTAAAGATATTTTGTTATATGATAAATATGATTGAAATATGGTATGCAGCTATATACATGCCATACTATATATCTATACCTATATCTTGAAGGCTAAGGAGTTTTGCACCCTTTGTAAACTCAGCTTCCTTCCCTATAAAGAATTGGACTCCTGGACTTGGCTCCCATGTCTAAGACCTGAAAATATGTCCAAAATTATATGATGTGCTGTTTGAGTTTCTTGGGTATAAACTGAAAAAAACTCTTCTATATATATTAATGCTTTATATATAAGATCAGTTTTTCTACAATAACCTTCTATACTATATACCCTGATGTGTTGTTACCTTTGTATTATGTCTATTAGACAAAGGTACACAAAGATATATTCTTTTCAAAGCACTTAGCACAATGCTCAGTACTTAGTAAGTGCTAAGAAATGCTTCTCTCCTTTCTTCCTTTCTAAACCCAACCCCTTCTCCATTGTGTGAGCTGTGTCTGTCTCTTTGCTTTGTTCTTCTTTTGAGCCCATATTCACACTATATTTCCAGCCCTGCCTTTATCCCCAAACAGGAGATTGTTTTGAAATTGTCTTTTTGTTACAGAAAGCTTAGAAGAGGAAATATGTGTTGTAATTATGTTCATTAGGTACAAAAATGTATTTTCTCTATTTGCTCTTGGTCATGTGAGTCACCAGGAGAAATATTATCACTTTACTTCTCTTCTATCTTAAAATAGTAGTCATTCTAAGCTTCCTGAGAGACTGAAATATACTGTGAACTATAGAATGCAGTCCCCTAGACTCCCTCTGACTCACTGAGATGCTTTGCATGATTAGATGTTATAGTCTATTCTATGAGAGCAAAGAATGTACCATCCATGACTGAGTAGAAATATTTTTTCATTCTTTTGTGCAAGAGTTTGGTTTTTTTCAGATACTGTCTCTCTGTTCTGAGAACCATCTACTGCTGTTTGTTTTATTTTTCCTCTATATTGTTTTCAAACTGGGATACTAGGTAAGATGAACACCACAGTCAAAATGGCACCATGCTGCTGAAGCTGACAGCAAGCACTTTTGGTGGTCCACGGGAAACAGCATCACTTTATTCTGTGTTTAATGTCTGAGACGGGGAATCGGCCGAGGCACCTGCCATTTTATACAACTCTCTAATCTTCCTCTTTATTAGCTGTCTGGCAACATCATTACACTGACTGCATGGTTTAAATCTTGTTCACTCTTGTAATATAAAAAGACAAGGGAATGTCTCTGAAGAGATGAACTTAGTCTCTTCTACTGTAGACAGTTTTTTTTTTTTTTTCCAATGTAATTTTCCTTGAAACAAAAATGCTTTTATATTTTCACAGGAAAAGAGACCATCTCTTTGCCTTCTGAGTAAGTGTTTTGCATTACAATTGTCCAGATGTTCAAGATGCCTACTGAAGCTTTCTCTGTTTAACAGCTAATTCTCTAGATCAGTTGTTTAAAAAGGCACATATTATAGTATATATCCTCATTCATTTACTTATTTATTTCATTCATTCAAATAACATCTATCGAGTTTTTGCTATGAATCACACACTAGGCTAGGTACTGTGAATACCAAAAAGAAAAAGAATACTTTTATTTGAGCAAACAAATAGGGAAGATAAATTTACAAAAAGATAAATTATAACACAACATGTTAAGTGTTACAATGTGAGTATGAGCGGAATGTCCTAGGAACACCCAAGGATTCCTGTTCAAGTTTGAATAGGAAAGTAGGAGATTTCACAGAGGAGGAAGAGTTATTTGAGTTCCACATAGCCAGTGTGTGTCTGTGAGAAGATAAGGGGGAAGGGCATTCTTAACAGGTTAGTGTGGCTGGAACAAAGTAGCTTGGTAGGAGAACAGGCCAGAAGGCTGGAATGCCACTTGGATCACAATGTGGAAAATTAATTGGAATTAATCAATTGGAATCAATCGCCTAGAGAAGGGATGGCCACTGTAAATATGACTAAAAGGTAAGAACTGAATCTGGGCTACAGAGGTGGACCGTATATTCAAACAGTGCACAATAAGTCACTTCAGTCATGTCTGACTCTCTGTGGCCACACGGAAGTTGTAGTGCACGAGGCTTCTCTGTCCATGGGATTCTCCAGGCGAGAATACTGGAATAAGCTGCCATTCCCTCCGCCAGAGGATCTTCCCAACCCAGGGATCGAACCTTTGTCTCTTATGTCTCCTGTACTGGCAGGCAGGTTCTTCATCACTAGCACTACTTGGGAAGCTCCATCTTAGAACAGGCTTCATAGCAAAACAAGAAGGGCCATTGCTACTGCTGCTGCTAAGTCACTTCAGTCGTGTCTGACTCTGTCCGACCCCATAGATGGCAGCCCACCAGGCTCCCCCATCCCTGGGATTCTCCAGGCAAGAACAATGGAGTGGGCTGCCATTTCCTTCTCCAGCGCATGAAAGTGAAAAGTGAAAGTGAAGTCACTCAGTCGTGTCTGACTCTTAGCGACCTCATGGACTGCAGCCTCCCAGGCTCCTCCATCTATGGGATTTTCCAGGTAAGAGTACTGGAGTGGGGTCCCATTGCCTTCTAGACAGCAAATCTGCAACATCCTCTGACACAAGACCCTGGAGCCACACTGCTGTCCTAAAAGGGGGCTCTGGCTGGCCTGAGTGAGGGGAGAAACAGCAATGGCATGGGAATAGCAGGAGGGCAACCGAAGGAAATTGGGAGAAAGCTAAGCCAGGGAGGGCCGGAAAAAGACGAGGCCACAGAAAGCAAAGAGTGGTTTGGGGTAGGGTGTTTTCACCTGTGTGGGAGTTTAACCTTCCCTTTCAGTGTTAAAGAATCAGAACAAGAGCTAAGAGCAAAGTTCCCATCAGTCAGGAGCCCAGTTTTTCCCTCCTCTTCAGCCTATGGAAAGTGTACCTAGTTTGAGACTAACCCAGGAGCCTTAGAGGGCTTCCCAGGTGGTGCTAGTGGTAAAGAACCCACCTGCCAATGCAGGAGACTTATGAGATGCAGGTTCGATCCCTGGATCAGGAAGATCCCCTGAAGAAAGATAGGGCAACCCACACGAGTATTCTTGCCTGGAGAATCCCATGGACAGGGGAGCCTGGTGGGCTGCAGTCCACAGGGTCACAAAGAGTCAAACACGGCTGAAGCGACTTAGCATGCATGCAGAAGCCTTACAGCAGAGAGAGGAGAGAAAAGAAGGGTGTGTCCAGGTGGAGGAATCAAACAAATCAGTTTCTGCTTGTGTATGTGATGAGGGAAGCGTGGATTCCATAGCAAATGAGCACTGGGTCTGTCCTTTCCCAAGAGCGCTGCACTGCTTTCAAATGAGATGTTAGAAGTCTGCCCTTGAAGTTTATGGGAGTCTTCAAACTTTTTCACAGTGTAAAATCTAGGGTTACATTTGGATGAGATGGTTGCAATTCTGCTTTTTTTCTTTTTTTTTACATTTTTCTTACTGCTGAAAGCAATCAAAGCCTATTGCTTTCTCTTAAATTTCTGTAGCTACTGTACTAAAAGAGCTATGCCCCACCTCCCTGCTGGTCTCTGCATTTGTGGAGTGGACACAGGACATAGCGTCATCAGGTCCGTAGGAAAGAATGGAGAACATTAACTGGTTGACGCCCTAGTGTTAGTATTTCCTCTATATATCACCCCTGTTGGTGATCCTCAGGCTATGTTGGAAACACTACCATGGAGGAACTCACAAGTTACCTGTGCCTTGGGTACAACATATTTTATAGTAACATTCCTCCTTATATTGAGCTGGATATGTTTCCACGAACCTTCTGGCTTCTTTCTTTATCACTTGGTACCATAGGCTTAATCAGATCTCTCTTCCACCTGAGACCCCTTCATACATTTGAAAACAGCTAACACACTTCTCAGTTCCTCCAAGAAGGGAATGAAAATGGATGGTGGAGGACTCACTGCTTTCTGTCACATATTAAGCTGGGATCATTCACCTGACTTGGCTCCTTTACGAATCAACATGAAAATCAATAAATAAGCAAACAAACCAGGAAAAAATAAGAAAAGAGAAACTAATCCCAAGGTAAGACCAAGATTTTATGCTAGGGTAAATTACACAATTGGTTGTTCAAAAATACATTTAAATTTAGCAGTGCTATAATAATACAGTAGTATTACACTAATAATACCTCACCAATGGATTTAATTAGAAGTGAATCCATTTCTCTGCCCACTACACATGGTTCCTCTGCCTAACTGTTACTAATAGTATAATTATGAGTCTATCACCATCCTCGTTACTGTAACTGCATATAAGTATACATTCACTTATGTGTATATAAATGTATACTAATATACAGAATATAAATGGCTGAGACAAGATTTACTAACATGTGACTACCCTTAGTATTTCCAGAGTCTGTCTTGATTTTACTGTCTCTCACTGAAAAATCTGGATAATGTGCCAAGATAAAATCAGACTGATGGGAGAGACAGAGGGAAGGTTTAGGCAGAGAATCCAGGTTGAATTACATACTAAAATGTTGGAAGAGGGGAAAGAGATATACACAACAAAACTGTGAGAACTGGGGCATAAGAGGAGTTTAATATTTTGATTTGTGAGAATTCAAAATGTTAATTCAAATATTATTGCCTGTTGTAAATAAAGGAGAGATGGGAAAAAGGAGTTATTAATTTGATCATCTTAAATGATCTATGAAAGAGTCAAGTGAATATCAGAATTCTCTTTAATTAATAATTATTATCTAATCTGTGCTTTTTGAATGACACTCTATTTAGAAGCAAGGAAAAATAGTTGTTTTTTTTTAATAGCCGCCTAAATTTGTGGTACTCAAATCTAAACACAATGCTCTTGGTATGAAACAATCTCAGTACTAAAGAGTCCTGACATGGAAATAAGACATACATCCTATTTTCATATACACAGGAAGGACAAAGGGAAATTAGATTTAGACTCTGTAATAAAAAGGAATTTTTTTTAATTTGCAATCTTTCTTCCATATTTAAAAAATATGGAGACTTCTCATTTTAATAATATTCAGTCTCTGGACTCTTCTTTGGAGAAGGAAATGGCAACACACTTCAGTATTTTTGCCTGGGAAATCCCATGGACAGAGGAGTCTGGTGGGTTACAGTCTATGGGGTCGCAAAGAGTCAGACACGAATGAGTGACTAAACACGCATGGACCCTTCTTGCTATCTGCTCAAAAGTACATTCACATTTTCCAAAGGCCTTCTCTATCTTTACCATTCTTTCTAATGATTCAGCTTGTAAGTCACTAAGCCCGAGTAATTTCAGCTCAATGGAATGGATTAAACGTTTCTTTTTGACTACCTTCCCTATGCTTATGTCCTAAAATATACATTTATGCAAGTACAGACTATTTCAATGAGTTAATTTTTTGATATGTTTAATCTTTCTCTAATCCCATAGTAAAACTGGAAAACAAACCAACCCCCAAACAACCCCAAAGCAAAAACAAAAATCTAATCACTTTTTGGTCACCTTCGGGGGGGAGGGTCTTCTACAAGTAATGTAAATGGAACTCACTGAGATGGAAGAGGTAAGGGTTCAGCGCTCTTGACAAGGCTTGGATCAAAATAAGCTGTACAATATTTACTGATTCAGAACTTTTTAAATATGGTAAAAATGCACAGAAACTGTAGCGATGAGCTCTACCCTTATGGAACTCTTGATATAGTCAGGGAAGTAAGACCCTTTGAGAAGGGCTTAACAACAGAAGATGAATGACAATTTCAGGCCACAGGATGGTACAGAATGCAGTGTTTCAGAAATAGTTTCCATTCCAAGCAAGACCTTCCTTTCTTGGTGAACGACTGCTTGATGTTTGCCTTACTCAGGAGTGAGTAAGGCAAAGTGATTGTGGTCCTTATTTGCACACTAGTGTACTCCATGACTTAGGACAGTTAACTTCTGTGGGCCTGAATTTCATTAGTTGAGGGGACAAAAAAAAGGCTAAAATGAATATTAGTTTAAAGTACCTTTTAGATATACAAGTCTGTAACTGATTCCCTTTCATGAGAAGGGCATGAGAAGACCTACAGGGTATCACACAAGTCATCAGACACGACCGTGTATATAAGTGACAGAGTGCTCAGCGGTAATGTAGGGATAGACTAGATGTCACAGGCAGGTTCAATCAAAATGTCAGTATTTCCTGGAGGTGGGTCTGGGACCATCAAGATTTTTTTCTTTGTATTCTTCCTTGACCACTGTAGTTTTCACAGGATTAGAGGTAATTGTTTTATCATGTACGGTGGAGTCAGTATGAAGACTGTAACTGTGAGTCACCCAGCGATGTTTCAGACACTGATGGATGAGACTACTTTGACACTAGAGAACTGTGCTGCCCCTTTATCCATGTGTGTTTATAAATTAGGTTTTGAGTCTTGCTAACTCAGAGGCCAGATGAAGACATTTCAGTACTATCCTGC
The DNA here is from genome assembly GCF_019320065.1 of Cervus canadensis. Classification (NCBI taxonomy): domain Eukaryota; kingdom Metazoa; phylum Chordata; class Mammalia; order Artiodactyla; family Cervidae; genus Cervus; species Cervus canadensis. Next base: position 55,118,654 of record NC_057399.1, read on the forward strand.
TTTACTTGGATTATGAAATACCTGGCAATTTCTATGACACTGAATTAGAAGTACCATTTTTTCCTGTTGGATCAAAGGGGGCTCTTTTCCTATAAAAGGTCAAAGTTTAACCTGTATATATACTTGCCAGAATATGTGTCAAGATGAATCCAAGGACTTGTGTGGGAAGCTGACAAATCTCCCCTCCTTATGCCATCAGTCTGGTGGACCCTGGGGTCTGTTGCCTCACCAAGAGAGGCTGAACAAAGTAGGATCTGTTCACTCCAACCCCTTGTATTTGGGCTTACCCTAAGCCCCGGCACCAAGAGGCTCGTGTTGGATGGCCTTTGCATATTGGTGACATGGTCTGGGGTCAGTGACCCGTCTCCACTGAGGGAGGGATGGCTTTCCTCTAATATGCATGGATGATAGCTACATAAAACACTCTGCAGGTCTCACCAAGAGAAAGGGGCTCTAGCTGCATTCTTTTACATGGTTCTTCTACTTTGTCATTTTTATTGCCATGGACTAATAACTTCCAACCTTTCCTGCAGGTTTCCTCTCTTTCACCAATCATCATCAGCCTCCCGTCCATCTATCAGGCCTCCCATCACCATGAATGGAGGGGCTCTCTGCACACAGAGGCACAGACAATGCTAGTTTCTATCCGAGTGAGATTTGGACGTTGACACCAAATCTCTCCTTCCAATGACTTCCTTCTTGCTATCACTCATTCTCTTCTCCACTCTCACCCCACCCCCAGCAATCACTCAAATTGCTTACTTCTCTTCACCTTGGTGATGTTTACCAAAATCTTGTATTTAGAAAAAAAAATAGATACTGTTTGCTACCAGAAGATATCCTAACTTGATAGACAGTCCCAGGTTATCTGTAATTTCACAGGCAACCAAATGTGACCATAGGGTGAAAATATACATCTCTGATGGGGAAAATGAAAGATCATGTCCATAGAGAAGTTTATTTCAGAGAAGTGAAGATGCTGCCTGCCACTAATAATAATGCTTTATAATAACAGTAATCATAGAAAAGTAATAATAATGGCAACAATCATTTACTGTATTCTTACAATATGTCAAAGTGATTTGTAAACACACAATCTCATTTATTCTCTAACAACCTTATGAAGAATGTAATCTCATTTCTTTCATTTTACAACCGAAGAAAGCAGGGACTAGAGATGTTAATAAGCTGGCCCAACATGCAAAAAATATATGGGTAAATAACATTCAAACTCAGGCACTCTGATTTGAGAGCCCAACTTCTCAACCACTACTCAGCACTTCCCAGTAAGTATTATAATTACATAGATTGGTGGTTGAGATAATTTAGACTTCTTTAGGTTAAATGAGTTAAATTAGATTGGCAGATAGTCACTAGAGTCCCTTCCAATTATGAAAGCCATGTTTCTGAAAATGCCTCTGGCAGCAGAATTTTCCATTGAGGACCTCAAGACTTCAGTTGTTGTTGTTGTTTTTTTTTTAATGCTTTACAGGAAGTCAATTTTAGTAAGAAAAATTAGAAAGTGTCCTTTAGGTAAATATAATAATGCTCATGGAAAAAAAAATAGGAAAATTCCCTCAAAATTAATTAAAACAATATTTAGAGTATGAGTTTACAAATTTCCACTAACCATTGCTTAGCAGAAAAATTTCATTCTCTGTTTTCCATGAAGTTTGGTTCAATCTACCACTGCCATTCTTACAAAGAGCCATTTCATGTGTATTTAGAATGCTTTGTGTTTTAAAATACAATGTAATAACACACTTCTTCTTGAGTGTCTTAAAATTGCTTAAGTCGTATAGTGAAAGAAGGCCTACAGCCAGACTTTTGAGAAAAGATAACTGATTTTATAGATTACAATAAATAGATTATTACTAAACTATGTTTTAGTAATCTATAAATAGCAATGCATCTCACACAATAGTAAAAAAACATCATACAGTCTATTAGTATGCAGAGAGGAGTCATTTGCTCATCGTCACACTAATGGTTTCCTCTCCACCACAATTATTTGGGACATATCTGAGTGCGTAACTGAGCAATGTGCTGGAAACACTGCTCGTGTATCAGATATAGCAAGTTAAAATGAAGACCTGTGATAATAGGGGAAGGTCTATTGTCAAAGATATCAAGGAGCATTGGAAAAATGTGTGGGATTGGGAATATGGTGAAGGCCAGTCAAACAAGGTATGAATAGAGGAAAATCAGACCACAGGGCCTTGTATGCAGTATGTATGTAATAAGTATTCACTGAAAAAAAATATATGAATGGTGGATGGATGGCATGATGAATGGATAGAGTAGAAAACCATTGAATATTTCAAATTTCACGATTTTGTCAAAGATTTTATCAGTTTCAATTGCTACATTGTACTTTGTAACAATTTATGTTGTACTTCTCCATCCATGAGTGAGAAAAATAAAAGCATAATGTCTTCTAATCACTACCTGTGAGAAACTAAGGACATATTTCACTGTTTCTTTCATACTCTGTTTCATGTTAATAAGAGGTGTTAAAACATCATGAAAAGTACCAACCTTGAAAGCTGCATTCTGTTTTTCTCATATCACCTGCAAAAAATAAAAAAGACAGGGGAAAAAAAAGTAAATTTAAGTGAAAGCCAATTAAGGCAACAGCAGTAAAAAGAGCATTAAAAAAAAAAAATTTGTAGTATTTTTCCCTTGACAAAGGAGACACATTTAACTATGAAGAGAGAAACTCTCTGATGAAATTTTTTCTCCCCTTAAACTATTTTTTAAAATATTTTGTGCTTTTTGCGTTTTGTTAGTTTGCTTTTTAAAATTTCTTAGGGGCATAGCAATCATGAATGACAATGAGGAAAGATACAGGGAGGATGCTTACTAAGAATGATTAGATATAAGGGAAAATTACACAGACAGGATTTAATCAACCTGTGGAATTTTGCATCATGAGAAGACTGTTTGATAAATTCAAACGAGAGTATTTTAAGAGGCTATTACAACTTATTCTCAGGTTCTGTGTTTCTACTCTTGAATGCTGATTAGAACACAGGCTCCTGCTACTTCTCTCTCCTCACTCCCCAGGTAATCTGTTCTCCCTTATGGACCAAGTGATCATTGTATTGTTTATAATAACTGTTCTACATTCCTTATGGAAATTGTAATTGTGACGCTGAATATTCAAACTGCAAGCCACTTTTCTCAGGGAAATTGTAATTATGATAATGCAATATTTACCCAACCAATGTTTTCTAGTCATTGTTCTCTTTGAGGAATGAGGAGGTGAGGGAAAAACACTGAAATAAAACATCCTGTTGGGCTCTCAGATATGTATTTTGGGAAAGCATAATAATAATAGCATTTGTTATATGGTAGACATGATGCAATCAGGTTGCATGCATATGACATAGGGGATATTATGTACAGTTATATGTGAATTACACACATTTCTCATTTACCCTACCTACCAACCCCATGAGGTAACTGATATTTTTATTAAAATTTTCTAGGGTCCAGAACTATTGAGGAATTTACCTAACATCACAGAGCTAGTAAATCAAGAACATCCCAAAGTTAACACAAAAATTATACTATTTCAAAAAACAAACAAAATTCATGGCCAATCACTGAATCTGATTATGTGAGCTCCTAGGAACATGGGAAGTGGATCTCTACTAACTCATCTTATTTCTCTGACTTATTTCTACTTTGCCAGATCTCTACAACCAGTGCCCCAAACACAGAGGGGAGGCGTATCATTTCCTTCTTAGGAATTCAGCAGTAGTTGTTTAGAACTTTTTCAAAATTAACAAGAAGTGACTGAGGACCTACCATGCACAGTACTTTGTAGATATGCTTTTATATCCCATAACTCTTGAGGCAAATATTTTCACTTCGATTTTATTAATAAGGAAAACGAATTACACCAGAAGTGATTAATTTGCCCAAATTTTCCAAGTTGGTCTCTGTTCTTTTAACTTGGAAAATCAACTAGTCCACCAAAAAGTAAGGAAGATGAAACAGAACCACAGAAATTAAGGGCAAACAAAACAGGAAATTAAAAAAGAAAGAATAATAAGTACATAAATTAGTGAGATTTTAGTAGACCACATTCTAGCCACTGGCTTACCACCATCTTATGCAGCTTAAACAATTCTGGGATCTAGTCTTGGTCCTTCTGTTAGCTTCTGATTCCTGTTTCTGACCCTTGCCCAAGAAGTTCCATTCTCCTTTTACATTTCTTTTTTAGGCCTTAGAATAACCTTCCCTTTGCTCTCTTGGTGGAGGCTATCTATTTGATTCAGGTCACACAATATATATTTCTGTTTCCCCACAGCCGCATAAAGGCTGATGAGCTGCCCATCTTGGCAGTAGCAGGGATCCGTGCTGAGCTTCAATTTCAGGACTAACCATAGGGAGACCAACCAGCCACGTGATTATGAAAGCTGATTATGACATTGGACTCCTGCCACTTTAAGAACAGTGATTCATTTTGACCTGACCTAAAACCAGTTCTAAATAAGGGTTTGCTTATCTGCCAGCAGAGCCTTTTTCATCACCGTTGTCCAAGGGCCTATAGAGTACCTGATTCATTAGCACATGACATGGCATAATATTACCTCTGACCAATGGAAATGCAGTGGAAGTCAGCGGTGTATATGTAATCATGGGATCCACTCATCCTGATACATACTACATGAGTTAGAAACTGCTGGCCTGACAGTCATATGGAATAGCCTTTTGGAGGGGCAGCTGTAGCACCAGCTTGGAAATCACATCCCGTGATGATGGGTGCCATGGAAATGATGTGGGAAACACACTAAACCCATGACTATTCTTCAGTACTTCATCTGCAATAGACAGGGCTTTCCAGTTGATGCAGTGGTAAAGAATCTGTCTGCCAATGTGGGAGATGCAGAAGACCAATCCCTGCATTGGGGAGATGCCCTGGAATGGGGAGTGGCAACCACTCCAAGTATTTTTCTCTAGCAGGCTACAGTCACGGGTTCCAAAAAAGCTGGACATGACTGAGCACGCATGCATACACGCACTCCAATAGACAGATTACATGGGTCTAGGAGACAAGGGGAGGAAGTAGAAGTAGTCAAAACCGACATCACTCCCAGTGGCTTAAATGGGGAATCTGTGCTTTCTAACCCACAAATTTAGACTCTCTGCATCTAGAGATCCTGGTTTTCAGAGGGAGTATGCTTCATGAGGGGCTTTCCTCGTAGCTCAGTCAGTAAAGGGTCTGCCTGCAATGCAGGAGATCCGGGTTTGTTTCCCGGGTTGGGAAGATCCCCTGGGGAAGGAAATGACAACCCATTCCAGTATTCTTTCCCGGAGTATGCCATAGACAGAGAAGCCTGGCGGGCTACAGTCTAGGGGGTTGCAAGAGTCGGGCATGACTAAGTGACTAAGCACACACACATGCTTCATGAGCGGACACAGCAGGAGTCTCACTGAACTTTAGCATATACCTTATATCCAATTACTTTGGGTTCCTGTCCCAGGAGACCAGCACAGAGAGAGGAGTCATCACAACAGTCATCCCCTATTAGGGATAAGTGATCGTCATCAGGAGGAAGGCTACTGTCAGATAGGGAAGAATTTGTAGTATTCAGGTGATTCACTGGGAATTTCTTGGTATTTCCTTGCTTTTGATAATAAATGGACAAATGCAGCAGCCATGGCCTAAGAAGGGACTGGAGGAGGTGTTCAGACCCCTCAGTAATGGCCTGTTCCACCCCTATGGTAAGCCATATGGATCAATAGGAGTGCTGGTTAAGGATATTCTAGAACAGTTAGTAGAAGAGAAAAGAATAAAGGGAGAGTAGTTATCAGCTGTGTCCTTGAAACTAGCTGTACTGGCAGGGGCTGGAGTTCCAACCTTCCTCTTAGAGGCTTTGCCAGGAAAGGAGACTTACCAGAACGCTGAAGGAGCTGTTCCAAGATGCAATAAATGTAATACATGAAGCATGAAGAGCCAAGAGTCACAGGTATGGACGTGGTGGATCCTGCAGGACTGAACCCAGATCTCCCTCAGGACAAGGCACTCACCCCCCAGCTGCCAGAGTACTGGTTCCTGGGGGCTCACAGTGACTCTTTCTCTGGGGAGTTTCCTCATCCCCCCAAAGGGCAGTGCTTGACCCAAGGTCATTCACCTTCCCACAGGCAGCTGACTTCCAATGACTGATCTTACACAGACACAAGGGCTTCCCTGGTGGCTCAATGGTAAAGAATCTCCTGTGATGCAGGAGACCCAGGTTTGATTTCTGGGCCAGGAAGATCCCCTGGAGAAAGGAATGGCAACTCACATCAGTACTGTTGCCTGGATAATTCCATGGACAGAGGAGCCTGGTGGGCTACTGTCCATAGGGTCGCAAAGTGACCAGCTAAGTGCTTTGACTGAGTGACTAATGCTTCCACTTTCTTTCACTCACATGGGTAGAAAGACCAGGCCCCTCTTTTGCCTTCTGGGACACCTATAATTAAACACAAATGTACTCTTCAACAAACTTCCTGAATCAAAACCTCCATCTCATTTCTCTGGAAAACTGACCTAAAGCAAGAATACAAACTGAATACATGGAACTGAAATTGAACACAGATATGACTGGATCTAAAGTCCATATGGCCTGGTGTGCTGCGATTCATGGGGTTGCAAAGAGTTGGACACGACTGAGCGACTGAACTGAACTGAACTGAAAGTCCATATCCTATTCATTTGATCTTCCCATCTTCCATAGAGAACAGGTTAATCTAATTTTCAACAAATTTTTGTCTAGGCAGTAAACACAATTGATAATGACACGTTTAAACCTGTAAATTAGAAAGCATGCTTCAGTGTTACCAATGACTACAATTATACTGCTGTAGGAATGTTAATCTATTTATGTCTCTTAAATTCCAGACTGAGATAAATCAGGAGATACAGAAATCTCTATCTATATGTCTACATTTATGAATTTATAACATTATATTAAATATGTATGCACATATATGTATAAATCTGTGTATATATAGGGATTCCCTGGTGGCTCAGACGGTACATCTGCCCGCAATGCAGGAGACCCAGGTTCGATCCCTGGGTTGGGAAAATCCCCTGGAGAAGGAAATGGCAAGCCATTCCAGTCATCTTGCCTAGAAAACCTACAAAATATAGTTTAAGACTAATCTCAAAGATAATTTGAGAAAAATTCCTAATTATGCTAGTCTATTTTTGAAGAACAGTATTCTTTTAGTCATGTCATTTTCTAGGAAAAAAAAATCCAAAACTGCCCTGTTTTGGAAAACTTAAAAGATTAGTTACAGAACAAAGGCTTAAATTTTGTACCATAACTGTAAGGATTTTATCAGGCATGAAATGTAGTCTGAACAATTTATGGTCCAGTAAAGTATTACTTCAGGCAGGCTTTACAATCAGAACACAGAATTCTGTTACCTAATTCTGTGTAATTTTGAGAGACTGCAGTTAGGATTTTATAACCAGCGAACAGTGCAACTCAGCGGTCATCATCTTTCTGTAATCTCTTGTACTTGCCTGGTGGCTAAGACGGTAAAGTGTTTGCCTACAATGTGGGAGACCTGGGTTCAATTCCTGGGTCGGGCCGATCTCCTGGAGAAGGAAATGATAACCCACTCCAGTATTCTTACCTGGAAAATCCCATGGATTGAGAACCCTGGTAGGCTACAGGCCACAGGGTCGCTAAGAGTCGGACACAACTGAGCGACTTCACTTTCACTAAGCTGTTCCTAAAGAAATTCCAGATCACTAATTCCTTTATTTCATTTGCCTACTCTTAACTCTGGGTGACATTATTGTACTCTTCTATTTAAACATACGTGGTATTCTTGGTTTACTCGTGATTCCATGGCAATACTGCACTAAGGGCTTAGCATGATAAATAAACACAAGACAAAATCCGATAAACTGAGACAAGAAAGAAACTTGCCACAGTGAGGCAGAAAATAGTTGTTATACGTTGAGGAAGAGCCTACCAGGCCCCGTGCCGGCGCTCTAACCAGCACACAGTAAACACTTGATAAATATCTTGGTGTGAGCAACTGAATACGTATGTGGGAAGATAAAATGAAAGGGAGAGAACAGATGGGACAAAGATCACAAGTGACTGAGTGATGAAATAAAGGTAACACAATGCATTTGGTGAGAATCATTTTCTAATGGTAAAGAACCCGCCTGCCAATGCGAAGACTAAGAGACCCAGGTTCAATCCCTGGGTTGGGAAGATCCCCTGGAGGAGGGAATGGCAACCCATTCCAGTATTCTTGCCTGGAGAATCCCATAGACAGAGGAGGCTGGAAAGCTATGGTCCATAGGGTTGCAAAGAGTTGGACACAACCTAAGTGACTTAGCAAATGAGATTATAGGTATTTATAAACTAGTCCTTCATATCACTCTTTTGAAATAAGAAAGCCAGATAGTAAAAATATGAGACTCTCTATTCAGTCTCCACTCCTCTCTACCCCCAAATGCTACATAATATAGAATGGTTTAGAGTTCAGAAGTCTCCAACTTTTTTGGCCACAGGGGACAATTTCATGGAAGACAATTTTTCCATGGACCAGAGAGGTGGGGATGGTTGTGGAATGATTCAAGTGCATTGCATTTATTGTGAATTTTATTTCTGTTATTACTACACCTCAGATCACCAGGCATGGGATCTGAGAGGTGGAGAACCCATAGTTTAGATAAGAGTATAGAGCTGCACTATGAGACTTCTGAACTAGCTACAGTATAAGTTCTCTCCCACAAATGCCATGGCAAATTTTATTATTACATCTGTTCCACATAGAGTAAGGTAGGGAATGAGCTTGAATTGCTTTTCAGTAGTCATATCAATATGGAGTACTGCTTTTTGTTTTGAAAAATCCACAAACAAATGGGACACAATAGAGGAGAAAGGCTAAGTTAGTAAAGAAAATCAAAATAACATTAATATAAGAAATCACTGAAAGAATTCAACGTGAGCACAGGAATATGTGAGCTGTTTTGGAACATCAGAGAAAACATCATAAAATTTTACCTAGAGATATTTGAAGTAACTAGGGAAGAATACTAAAAACTGTTTAGAGACGGTTTGTGATATAAGACAGAAGTTGGTGAATTACAGACTGCCAAATCTGGCCACAAATTCTATGCTCTTTATTTAGAGACATTAAAAACATATTGTTTTTGTCTGCTTTACTGCTACAGTAGCAGATGCGAGGAGTTGTGACAGAGATCGTATACCCCACAAAGCCAAATACATTTACTACGTGACCACTTACAGGAAATGTTTGCTGGCACCTGCCTCAAGAGTCACTCATTCATTTATTCATTCATTTAGCAAACACATTTCAAGAAAATACACTGTTTCTAAAATGGATCAGACACTGACAATACACAGGTAAGACACAGTTTTAGCCCTGATACCAATTTCCCTGCCACCAGACATAAATTATGTGACCGTTAACAAAGCATATTTTGGAGAGGAGCAAATCACAAAGTGTATTATTGAACCCAGTGCCTTCAAAGGTTCCTTTCAACTGTGAAATTCTTTAAAAGGGGATTTGTCATGGAGGAAAAGGTCTTGAACAGCAGGTAAATGAAAACAGATGAAGAAATAGGGGGCTTGGGGTTCCTTTAGTTATGCGGAAGAGTCAAGGTAAATGATCAGAGAATAAAGACCAGTGAAGTTATATCAGTATATGGGGTAGAGTGAGCACAGAGGACATATGTCAGGATAGACCAAACCACTGTATGTGAAAGATATTATTTGTCAGGCTTGACAATCTTTCAGCTTGTTTCAGACAACAGGAAGCTAGGAAGTCTTTTTGTAAAGGGGTAGTATAAACAAAGTGAAATTCTGGGAAGATCAATTTGACACAGATATGTAGGATGCTTTGGAGGTGAAATATAGAACAGGTGCAGTTCAGGCTTAAAATAAGCACAAAATACTAAAAACTAGATGGGAAGAAAGAGGCAGGGATTCATGTGTGTTTCACATGAACGGAGCATGTTGGGTCCACAGCAACTCAGGCTCATTAGGAAAAAAAAGTGCAGGAGCTGGGTGTGACTAGGGTTCTGCACCTGGACATGTATTATTTCTTTCCCAGAGCCAGAAAAGTCCTCTGTCCATGGCCCAGAGGAACATGGTAAACTCTGCTGGGCCTTGAGTCAATATCCAAGAAAGTCCAGCATGATGAGTGGAAAGTAATGCTGTTCAGAACAGGATCCCTGACAGTGACGAGGACTGTGCAGAATGTGTTTGGACTTTCAGAGAGGAAGCCATCATCTCTTCCAGGGCCCTAGTTAATGAACAACTGAGAAGTGGATTGCATCAAGTCTGAAAACAAAACGCAGACCAACCAAAAAACTGCCCCCTAAAACCCAAAAAACAAAAACTCCAAGCCAAAAAAAGAGAAGCTAGAAAGTTGACTACAGAGTTTTAATTAACATGATAGAAATAGGGAAAAGATGTGTCTCTGGATATTTGTGTGCCAAGGGCAGCAAGAATAATTCCAGGCCCCACTGGTTGGTGAGTTTGAGGTTGTTGATATGATATGTAATGTGGAGCTGGGCGTGGCTCTGCATATAGGTAGCAAATCTCAGGAAATATAGGCACTTCTCAGGGAATAATTATAACTGGGTTCATCCAGTTTGGACTTGACAGTACATGCATATACACTGAATATACAAGACCATACTTAAGGTCTAAATGGGTATCATCAAGAAGGAGAAAAAAAAGGCAATGATCTTTTCAAAGAAGGTCAGCTACTTTAAGGTCCTCATTAGTCTTAGACTATAACCTTGACTTTAAAAGAAAATCTTTACCTTCCGCCTAGAGTCCACTCAATTGTGTCTGATGAAAGTGTTTAGCTTAGAGAAAGTTGGCCATGTACTGACAACTGAGGAAATCATCTGGATGGCCATTTATATTGCATTTCTAACCTAAACATCCTATTGTGCTGAGAAGAAGCCCACAATTACCAGTTTGGAGAAGACTATTGACCAAATCATTAGAATGTTGCCTTGTGGATCAACAGACACAGACCATCATTCAAATTTTGTATCTTTGTTTACATATCCAAAAATGTCTACATACTTTTAATGCACATAGTGATCAATGTATTGAGTGAGTGAAAGTGAAGTCGCTCAGTCGTGTCCGACTCTTTGCGACCCCATGGACTAACGTAGCCCACCAGGCTCCTCTGTCCATTGAATACTGGAGTGGATTGCCATTTCCTTCTCCAGGGGATCCTCCCGACTGAGGGATCGAACCTGGATCTCCCACATGGCAGGCAGATGCTTTAACCTCTGAGCCACCAGGGAAGTCACAGTAAAACTGGCAGAATCTTTGGGGTCAAACACACCTAGGTTGGATCCCAGCATCACTACATATTTACAGGGAAATACTGGGCAAGTTCCACAACTTCTCTGAACCTCAGCTTCCTTATCTATAAAATGGAAATAATTAAAAGATGCTTGTCCCTAGGAAGAAAAGCTATGACACACCAAGACAGCACATTAAAAAGCAGAGACATCACTTTGCCAACAAAGGCTCGTATAGTCAAAGCTATGTTATTTTTTGTCCCAGTAGTCACATAAGGATGTGAGAGTTGGACCTTAAAGGAGGCTGAGAACTGAAGAACTGATGCTCTCAAACTGTGGTGTTGGAGAAGACTCTTGAGAGTCCTTGTACAGCAAGGAGATCAAATCAGTCAATCCTTAAGGAAATTAGTCCTGAATATTCACTGGAAGGACTGATGCTGAAGCTGAAACTCCAATATTTTGGCCACCTAATGCAAAGAGCCGACTCATTGGAAAAGCCCCTGATGCTAGGAAAGATTGAAGGCAGGAGGAGAAGGGGACAATAGAGGATGAGATGGTTGGATGGCATCACCAATTCAATGGACATGAGTTTGAGCAAACTCTGGGAGATGGTGAAAGACAAGGAAGCCTGGTGTGCTGCAGCCCATGGGGTCACAAAGGGTCAGACAGGACTGAGTGATTTACGTACCTCAAGATTTGTTTTGAGAACTAGTGAGATGCTACACAGATAGTGGGCTTCCTTGGTGGCTCAGTCGGTAAAGAATCCACCTGCAATGCGAGAGACCTCGGTTTGATCCCTGGGTTGGGAAGATCCCCTGGAGAAGAGGATGGCAACCCGCTCCAGGATTCTTGCCTGGAGAAGCCTCTAGGACAGAGGAGCCTGGTGGGCTGCAGTTCATGGAGTAGCAAGAGTTGGACACGACTGAGCGACTAAGCAGAGCACATACAGATAGTGCCCAGCATTTATTAGACATAAAATAAGTATTAGCTCCTTTTCTTCTTTAATAATATTATTGAAGTATTAAACTATCAGTTAATTGTATTTATCATCTGTGTTATTCAAAATATAAAAATATTATTACAACATCTCAAATGTCTAGAATCCAGATATTCTCACATGAAATTATTCACATGCAAAGATTCACATGAAAAACTCTTTATATGTGTCTCTGTAAAACAATCACATCAATAAGTTATATATTAAATGAGTTTAGCTAACTACCTAGAACACAGTGTAGACCATTAATAGGTGTTCATTTATATTAAGGACAGAAACAGTATTCAAAGAGAGAGTTAGTTGAAAGCCAAGTAAACACATTTAATATTTCCTTTGCTGTTCATCAGCAGTATTCAGAGCAAAGCCCTGAATCTCACAGGGCTCATTCATGTGTGATCTCTGGCTCCTCAATGGCTGAAAACCTCATATAGGAATATTATAATTAAGTTTTGCAAGCCACCCTGCACATTTCAATGGAAAGCACTAAAGCGTACTGGCTAATAACACTTGCTCTGCTTTGAGACAGCCTCCTCATGATCTTCCACTTGCTGTGTGATCTTTGACAAGTTACTTAATTCCTATGCTTGTATTCTTGATCTGTAAAATGGCAGTGGTAATAAAAGGGCATCTATCTCACTGGACTCTAGTAAAGATTAAATGAGAAATAGCAATTAATGTGTCTGATACTTCAGAATCACCAAATAAATACAATCATGGTTTCTTTCATACGTTTTTCCCCAAATAAGATTTGTGGAGATTTATATCATACGTAACAAATAGAAGAAAGACAAAAAAAAAAAAAAAAGGAATTCTAGGTAAAAGGTCATAGTTGTAGAGGTAGGCTTTTCTACTCTTCCTCAAGCCTAATCTAGAACCAAGTCTCCTGGTTAAAAATCTTAATTTGCACCTGTCTGGTGGCTTAGACGGTAGAGAATCTGCCTGCAGTGTGGGAGCCTAAAGTTCAGTCTCTGGGATGGGAAGATCCCCTGGAGGAGGAAATGGCTACCAACTCCAGTATTCTTGCCTAGAGAATTCCACGGACAGAGGAGCCTGGTGGGCTGCAGTCCATGGAGTCGCAGAGTCAGACATGACTGAGTGACTAACACTTTCACACACACCTGCCCTGTAAGATGAAGACTATTCACTCCAGTGTGCACTTCAGGCCGTTGGTGGGTGGTCTCTGTCCATCTTACAGGAAGTACTCAGCCTTTAAGCTGAAGTACTATAGGCCTTCAGTCTTTTCTTTGCATAAGAGCAGAGATTTCTGGGCTTCCTCTTATCTATCTGTATGGCCCCTTTTCTAACTGGAATGCTTTTTTCTTCCCTTCCTTAATCTCCCCAAAATGACCGTAGAGTGTGGGAAAGGCTTATTAGGAAAGGAAGTATGTGGACTCCTTGAAGAAGGCTTTCAGAAAAGGACAAGATATTCAAAACAGTAGAAACTGGTGGGAAGGCCTGTGGCTTCCAGACAGTGGGAAGACAAGCTCCTCAGGGGTCCTCACTTGGAAGGAGGCAGTCCCTACTGAGAGTCTCCCAGTGAGTGAAGCCATTAACATAGACAGGGATTTGGAGTTGAGGGAATAAAACGGGGTTGTCAGCTCTAAGCCCCAGCCATTAAATTAATGTTGAATCTTGATTTATGCTAATGACACTTAGCAATGTAATTCTCTGTAAGAGCATCTGTACAATGGCTCAGATATTCCCAGAGGTGTTTAGAGAGAGGGAGTAAGTCAACCAGATAATATTGTGTGAAATTAATTAAACAGGGACTTTAATATAAGGATGCTCTGAATTGGAAAATACATCTGTTTTGTATAAACATTTTCTTTCACCTCACCTGTGGTGTTTAGGTTTACCTAGAATTCTCAAGGGGGAAGAATTTGGGGTAGAAAATTCTATGATCTTATGCTAATGCAGAAAATTGTATAAGTCTTGAGAGCAGGACTGCATCTATGAAATCCTTCTCATATATTTCATATTCACTAAAACATAATACAATATGACATGTGGAAATTTACAAATATTAAATTAGTAGTAATGGACATGAGTTTGAGTAAGCTCTGAGAGTTGGTGATGGACAGGGAAGCCTCGCGTGCTTAAGTGCATGGGGTCACAAAGAGTCAGACACGACTGAGCTGAACTGAGAGTACTGAATTACTGATTTCTACTGCAAATGGTAGTTAGATAATTCAAAAGCCATATTTAGGTATTAATAGTCATTTTTAATAATATAATAAGCAAACCTCCTGTCAACACAAAAACTAAAAAATTGACAGTATGCTCTTCCTAAACCCCAAACATATGAACCCATCTCTTCAGGCAATCAGCATTTTGAAGTTCAGATTTATTATTATCTTTCTTTCCTATTTTACAGTTTGATTGCATCTATAATTATTTATTTAAAAAGGTGTTTATATATGTGTATGTTTATGATGTTTTTAACTTAAAACATGTTGCATTTAATCATTTTATCTTGCTTTTTTTAGTTAAATTTTTATGATAGTTATTGATATGTTTGAACCTGCTGCCACGTATCATTTCAACTTGATCTTCTTTATATACTTTAAAAACTAATTATCCTCTCCATTTATTTTTTTCCCATTATTTTAGAAAAAAACACTTCAGTACATATCACATTCACTGACCTTTACTCCCCAAACATGTCTGATATTATCATTCTGGACTTTTAATTTTAGTGTTATTATGGTATTTTCATAACCAGAATTTTAATTTTGTATCAGCTCGCATATGTTCATGCTTGTTCTTTTCTCTTGGCAAGTTTTAAAACTATAATTTTTAACAAAGAATAAAAACTTTTAAAATACCATATATTTCTTAAAACATCACCTAAGATTTATCTACTTTCTTATTTAAATATTTATGCAAACTGTTCCTGGCATGGGTCTTTAGCAAAGTTTCAGAGACTTTGTATGATAGAGCATATCATCCTCTCATTTAAATAACAGCTGGCTATGAAATACAAGGTCTTCTGTGCTTTTAATGCTTTAAATGCACTCCACGGTCCGGCATCAAATGTTGCATATGAAAAATCTGATGTTGCTCTGATTTTTGTTTCTTTTATTCATTCTTTCTTCATTCAGTTACTATTTACTAAGTAGTTACTATGTGATGCACTAAGTTTGGCACCAGGGTCCAAGAATATACAGAGAGGCCCATCTACAATAATCCTGGGAGGTTTATTCAAACCTCCTCTATTCAAACACAAAAACATATATATATATTTTTTTCTTTTTTTTACTTTTTAAAAACTTTATTTTTAATTGAAGGATAATTGTTTTACACTATTGTGTTGGTTTCTGCTAAACAATAAACATAAAACTTGTCTACATTCCAGTAGTCATTTTATATTTGATATTCTTTGCCATTTAAGAAGAGCCATTAACCGTTTGTAGAATAGAAACATGGGATGTATCCGGGTTTTACGTTTCCCTGGCCACCTAATTCTTACTCTGAATCTACTTACTACTATTTTATAGTCAATTTTAATAAGCAAAGCTGATTTCTCATCTCACAAAATAGATGCTTTGGAAAATCACAAGTGAGTGGAGGACTCCTACAGACCAGCCAGTGAAAACGGGAGTGATGGGGATAAACCAGTGGTGATGGAGAAAATTGAACAAAGGGAGACCACAGCAAGCAGAGAAACTAAATACTCAAAACACTGATACCCAAGGCCCTTGAGTAAAGGAATAGAGAGTTGTAAACATTTTGACAGCTCCTGTGGGAATCACGGACTTACAGGAAAGCATAGTGACAGACACAAAATCTTAGAATTGACTTTACTGTCATCTATCATTTCTCATAACTTGACAAACAGGAGGTGGCTTAGATCACTTCCACCACATCATAGCTATTGCGGAAGTCTGTATAAGACGCTAACATTGCTTTTTCCTCAAATATGTTATTAAAGACATTGGCATTGTAAGGTAAATATGAGTATTAAGTAGACCTATGGGATGAGACCTCCTTAACATTTCTTGAATTATGTGATAAAGATGGAGGAAAGTGCTTGGGTACAAAGATAAAAAATAAAGAAAGAAAGAAGCATGTGTCTTGGTGTTTAAACTACTAATACAAAAATACCATAGACAGGATGACTTGAACAACCAGCATTGATATCTCACATTTTAGAAGGCCGGGAAGTCCAAGATCATGTCACTGGCAGCCGCGATGTCTGCTGAGGCCCTCTTCCTGTTTCAGAGATGGTGGTTGTCCCAGTGTGTCCTCACATGGTAGAAGGGGTGAAGGAGCTCTTTGGGGGCTCTTTTCTTTTTTGAAATTTATTTATTTTTAATTGAAGGACAATTGCTTTACAATAATCATGTTGGTTTCTGTCAAGCATCACCATGAATCAGCCTTAGCTACACATATGTCCCATTCCTCTTGGATCTCCCTCTCACTTCCCTCCCCATCTCACTGCTCTAGATTGTTCCAGAGCTCCAGTGTGAGTTCCCTGATTCATCCAGCACATCCCCATGGCTATCTAATTTACATGCAGTAATTAAGTTTCCATGTCACTCTCTCCATACATCCTCCCCCCTTACCTCCCCACCCCCCCACGTCCATAAGTCTGTTCTCTATGTCTGTGTCTCCATTGCTGCCCTGCAAATAATTTCATCAGTACCCTCTTTTTAGATTCCATACATACGCATTAGTATATGATATTTGTTTTTCTGTTTCGGACTTACTTCACTCTGTATAATAGCAAATGAAACAACTGACAAAGGATTGATTTCCAAAATGTACAAGCAGCTCATACAACCAATACCAGAAAAACAAACAACCCAATCCAAAAGTGGGAAAAAGACCTAAACAGACA
The DNA here is from genome assembly GCF_019320065.1 of Cervus canadensis. NCBI lineage: Eukaryota > Metazoa > Chordata > Mammalia > Artiodactyla > Cervidae > Cervus > Cervus canadensis. The sequence continues at coordinate 55,135,808 of NC_057399.1, forward strand.
TTTCTCCAAAGAAGACATACAGATGGCTAACAAACACATGAAAAGATGCTCAACATCGCTCATTATTAAAGAAATGCAAGTCAAAACAGCCATGAGATATCACCCCCCTACTGATCAGACTGGCCATCATTAAAAAGTCCACAAACAATAAATGCTGGAGAGGGTGTGGAGAAAAGGGAACCTTCTTGCACTGCCAATGGGAATGCAAATTGATTCAGCCACTATGGAAGATGGTATGGATATTCCTTAAAAAACTAGGAATAAAATCACCATATGACCCAGCAATCCCACTAGTAGCATATACCCTGAGGAAACCAAAACTGAAAAAGACACAAGTAATCCAATTTTCACTGAAGCAATCTGGATGTCCATCAATAGATGAATGAACTGTAGGTTCTCCACAGAGTTTAAAATTTAAAAAAAAAAAGTATTAAATATATAGTAATAAACATCATATAGTAACACAAATACATGGAATATAGGAAAATGGTATAGATGTTCTTATTTGTAAAACATAGAGACATAGATGTAGAGGACAAACGTATGGACACCAAGGGGGAAAGGGGGGGTGAGTTGAATTGGGAGGTTGGGATTGACATATGTACACTGTTGATATGTACAAAATAGATAACTAATGAGAAGCTACTTTATAGCTCAGGGAATCCTACTCAATGATCTATGGTGACCTAAATGGGAAGGAAATTAAAAATAAAGAGGGGATCTATCTAACCATCTATAACTGATTCACTTTGGTGTACAGCAGAAACTAATATAATATGGTAAAGCAATTATATTCCTATAAAATGAATTAACAATAATGTTTATAAACACTGCGTTAGAAATAAAGATTTATAATTTAATAAAAGGACTGTGTACCTACCACCCAGTATAAGCAGTACCCCTCTCACATGGCCATCACTGATACCAGTCACTGTCCTTCCTGACCCCAAAGGTAACGGCAAACACCAAACTTAGGTTTTGCCATTCCCTCATTCTTAAACTGGTTAATATCGCTAAACATAGAATCCTGGTTTTCATGGTTTTCAAGTTTATGAAACTAGACTTGATTTTTTCACCCCTCCTCAGGATTATGTCCCTAAGATTGATTCATGTTGTGCAGCTTATTTTATTCACTCTTATTGCTGGAGAGGATTATATTATGTGAATATACCACATTTCCCCTTCTGCCCACTGTTGAGGGGCATTTGGGATTTTCCCAGCATTTTGCTGTTAAAAACATTGCCACTTTTAACATTCATGCAATGAATATCAGGTTTGGGAGTCCTGGGACACATAAAGAAGTTTCTCTTAGGTTTATAGCTAGGGGTAGAGTTGCCAAACAATAGGAAGGCGTGTGTTCACATTTACTATGATATGCCAGACTGTTTCCTAAATCTGTTAACCTGAAGCATGGACTTTAAAATATTCTGAGTTCAAATCTCGATGGGGCCTGGAGAGAGTACCTTCACTAAAATATTTTGTTCGTTCCATGCCTTTTAGTGTGTGCCAAGCATGTATCTTACTCTTGATTTTAATGTATATTTTTTGGCTACTAGTGAGGCTGATGATACACGACTTCTCATCTGTAAATGCCTATTCAAGGTATTTCTTGTGTGTTTTGTGATTTTTTTTAAACTCTAATCTCACATTCCTTGAGTAATTCTTTGATGTAGTAGTTTCTTGATGCCTGAGTCAAATGTGGATTCACCCAAATATAATTTGCATTTCTTTCCTTCCATTCACATAAAAGCTTCATCAAGCTCAGCAACTTGAAGCTAAAGATTAGGTTTGAGGGCTTGTTTGGAACCCCCAAGAAGAATGAATTCAGGCTGCAAACCACACATGAGGACCTGCTTATGGTTATCAAATTTCTTGGGGATTTTTTTTTTCCTACACTGAACGTCAAGCTTCAAAGATAGCTATTATTCTTGCTACTCTCTGGAGTGTAGATAATCTATTAGCAACTTACATGAAAGCAAGGGTATAGCCCTTTAAGTTACCAGATTCCTGGGCATGACAACCATGGCACAGAGGAATCATTTTCATTTACTCAGGACTTCCAGATCTCAGCACCCCACAACTTTTAATCCACCTCCTAGAAAATTTCACAGTCAACTCCACTCAATGATGTATGCTTCAATAAGAAGTCTATTCATCTTTCTAGATAACAAGCATCTCAACTCTGACAAACAAAAAAACAACCCTGTGATCAATTCATTCAGAACTTTGCAATTAGAAACGTCTAGAAACTGTTTTAATTTCAACAGAAATCTAAGATTTCATTGTGCAGTGGAATAAAAATTTTATTTTGAATTACCTATGGAGGGCACTAGATGTTTCTGGGTTGAGATGAAATAAAGTCTTAATCTATCCCTGGCATCATGTTCCTCATTTCATATTCCCCTTTCTCTCTCCCTTTGTCAGGATTTGGAACAGTGCTAAAAGACCCTGAGTTAATTTGATCAGTTAATCAAAATATTTTAGGGATCTGGACAAATTTGCATCTCTTGTAACCGAGCAATCTATTTTTATTAGAATCAAGCTCAGGTTTTATAGCTTGATAAACCACTTGACTAATATTAGCTACCAAATTTTTGAGTGTTTTCTATCTGCCAGACAATATGTTAGTGTTTTACATACATTTTAACCATTATAGCTTTCCATGATGGCCCAAGATCGCTTAGGTTAGTAAATGCCTGAGCTGTATTCTTCCACAGTCTCTGCCTTATCCTCTACCACCTGCCACACACCATGAGAAAATAATACCCCCATTGTTCAAATCCAGCCGGTGACTACAAAATTAAATTATTTTTTTCAGCGCAAACAGATTTCAAGTTGTTTGGCAAATAACAGTGGAAGAACCTTTTTACTATGAAACCTTAATTCATATCCATACATAATAGGTATTTATTCTGAAGCTGTATATTATTAAATAATTATCTAGTTAATTCACTTTATATATTAATCTACCAAGTATGGAGTAAAAAATGGCACAGCAGATTTTTCCAGCTTTGGTGTTCATGAACAGCTTCCATTGGTCTCCTGCCATTAAAAGATTGATATATGCACAACAAAACAGAAAAAGACTTCTTTCAAATGCCATATAAATTAAAAAAAAAAAAAAAAAAAACTTCACAAAGGAGCTTATGACCATAGCCTGGTAGACCTTGATATATATCTGCCATCTCCTAATGTTCCTGTGCCCCAGTTATCTGTAAAAGGGGGATATGCATGTTTGAATTCTCTCAGGTAGAGAGGATTTAATGAAGACATGAATGCAAAGCAATTTAATTCTTCAGAGCTAAGAATTTTATAAACAAAAGGCATTATCATTGATGCTCATGCTATTATTCACTCATGGTATAAAAAAAACCTACCAAGTGCAGCTAAAGTATAAAACTGATCTATCCTAGCACATCAGTGAAAAGGATTTTTTTCTTTGCTCTTCTATCTTAGCAGTAGTAGTTTAAAAGATGCTTGAATTACTTGACAAGTCAGAAAGAACTATTGTTACAGACAGAAAAGTAATCTATATGCAGGTACGGGTCCAACAATATACTATTCTAAGACATGTAAAACCACTAAAACACAGATATGGGTAATTGTCAGAGTAATTTTAATTCTTTCGTTTGCTTGCTTATTGACCCATTGACTTAAATCCAGTTTTATTTTAAAATCAACTTTATATTGGTATAATGTATGTGTAATACAATTCACACAGTTTGACTGTGAAAATTAATGAGCTGTGACAAATTTAGAAATTCAAATAATAACTACCACACTGATCAAGACAAAAGATGTTTCCATCTCCTCAGAAATTTCTCTCATGCTTCTTTGCATAGACCCAATTTTAAATCATTAGAAATCAGATCTATGCTGAAATAGATGCTATTATCTTGGATTAAAAAAAAAAAATCCAGATCCTGGATTTCTGCCTGGGGGATGAGGATTAGGGCAGCAGGGGATCATATCTGTTATCCTATTATTTATGAGTTATCATTTCCTCAGAAAGGCCTTCCCTACTCTGTCAGCCTTATTTTTCTCTCCTATTGCACCTTGTTTTTTCCTTTATACTTTTTATTACAATTCATAACTTTCTATTTATTTGTGTATGTATGTAAGAGTGTGTGGTGTGTTTATTTAATGTCTCTACCACTCACTGGACTTGAAACCTTCCAAAATTAAGAATCATGTTTTCTTCTTTTTCTATTGTTGATATGTTCTTAATGATACCTGACACTTTCCTGGCAAAAGATTGTGCTCAAAAATGATCTTTGAATGTACTAATAGACAGCTAACTCATTTAAACAACATTTACTAAGTACCTACCATAGGCAGTTGGATTGCATTGTACTGGAGATCTAAGGATGAAAAAGGATTTTAATAAGCAGATCTTAACTTATGTGAAATCCATAATTATGTGGCTATTAAAAAAAAAAAAACCTCAGCTTTTAGCATCTTATTCATTACTATCATTAAGTTTCTACTGTATGCATGGTACTAGGTGAGTTACTTGATGCATATTAATTTGAGACTATTTCAAAAGTAGCTACAGATAAGCCTAATCTAATAAATTTGTAATTATTTGAAGCTTTGTTCCAAAAATGTAAATTTAGGAATCAAATACAAAATTCTATAATGAGTTATTTTCTATTAAGTCAGAGCAGAATATCAACACAATAGAATGACTGCAACTGTTTTCAATGATAAAATGTGGATCTGACTATTAGAATTTAAATGAGTTGTTTAACAAGTTATGGGTGTTTTTTTTTTTCCCAGCTCTAACTGGAGGGTATATTCACCCCAAGGGTGAAATTGTGAATCTTATTGAGGGAGAATCTATCATTAGGGCCAATCTTAATTAAGACAACCTTATGAGAAAGCTATCTGAGTGGTGAGTTTCAGAAAAAAAAAGTCTCTTAGATAAAACTTTGCCTGAAATCAAGCAGCCAGCAAATAGATGACTTTACGTTTGGATTCAAGACAATCTACTCCAGTGTTTACCTTCTTTAAATGAGCATTTCTAATAGCCGCACTGCACCATCTACTGTGTACTTCCCAGGCACTGGGAACACAATAGTGAAGAAAGCATGAACACTGCCCTCACACAGCTCACATCCTACAGCATGTGATAAGGAAACTGATGTTTACTAGATCTGGTAGAGGACACTTTCTGTTAGCTCATCATGTCCTTACAGTACCCTGGGAGTTCAGCTTGCAGATGACATCATTCTCTTTTCATAGACATGGGAACTGAAGCTCAACAGCTAAGACTGGAGCCTACATCTTCTGGCTCAAACCTGATGTTTTGCTGATTGCCAAAGGAATGAAACCTTCAAATTTCATCCTTAAGGTAGAAGATGTGGTGATCACACTAACATCAATAGAGTGAAACACAAGGCAAAACCATTTATCAGGAAGACAGGAGTGGGTGGTGGTCGGTAACAAAAGACAGATGTTAGTAAATAGCTATAGAATGGAATGCAAGGCAAGATCGACTGTCACATGCTAACATAGAGCCTTACCGTGTAGAACACAACAGCCTGACTTCCACCTTCCAGCAGCTTCCATCCCTCAATGGCTTTGTATGGAGAGATTGGAGGGCCCCAGTGTAGCAGGAAGTCCAGAGATACCAGAGAATTCACACTAATACCCTTCTTTCAAGCAAATGTAGGATAATGACTAACAGGAGTTGGTAAATGTGTATTCTTTGCTCCTTAGGTGGGTAACTCTGAGAAAAAAAATCTTCCTATGCTGGCGGCCAGAGTCCAGCTCATCAAATTGGGCTCCAGTTACAGGAGAGCTGGGCTTCCCTGGCGGCTCAGATGGGAAAGGATCTAAAGGCAGATTCATCTTTACCAAAGGAGGCTAGCGTTCATTCCCTGGGTCCGGAACCCCTGGAAAGCGCAATGGCTATCCACTCCAGTATTCTTGCCTGGAGAATCTCATGGACAGAGGAACCTGGCAGGCTCCAGTCCATGGGGTCACAAAGACTCCGACACGCCTGAGTGACGAACACTACAGGAGGGCTAAGTTGATTGCGGTCACATCCTTTACTGGCTCCTTTTTATTCCTTGTCTCACTCCCCACCAACGATTCTTAGGATTCACTCCTGAATACATTCCCTTTGTACCAGACGCTCTGCTTGGGGGAACCAAGGCAAGTCTATCAATTGATTCACAAAAGTGAGGGCACCTAGCCAGTAGCCCTAGAATTAATGGATGAGTATCAAAGCCATCCTGATAAATCCAAAAATCTCTTGGAGTGTTTCAGTCTGCACAAAATCGATGAATTCTCCCTTTGAGGAATTCACTGCAATATTCTCTAATTCTGAATGCTGTCAGGGATATGAAATGTGGTTTTGCTTACAAATCAAATAGCAATTGATTCCTCCATCACCAAAACAGAATCATCACAAGGAAGAATGCCCACCCTCCCCTTTTCTCCCCACTGCCCCCCACCAATGTTTTCCTCTCTCTCCTCCACCTCTTTCTGCCTCCTTCCATCACTTCCTCCCTAATTTTATTATTTCTTCCTACAGAATATATAATCTTACCTAAATCATAGCTTTTTTGAAAAGAGACGTTTCTTTAGTTAAGAAAGGAGGGAGATAGAAAGTAACAGTTATTATCTTTCCTCCCTTGATATCTTTTGTTTTCTAAAACTCTCTGAAGATTTATGGAGGTAGGTAGAGGTACTAAGTAAGAAAAAAAAATATTATTAATCTTGAGCTGTACCTGGAGCTCTTTTTTATTACCCAGTACAATACACATAGATTCTTATTAAGAAAGAAAATCCTCTGTGAAGGAAATAATCCATTTCATTTTCCAAATGAGCACAGCACAGCTAAGAGAAAGAACAGAATTAGCAATAGAATTCTCAGCCTAAACCCCTTGCCATTTCCTTTAGTAAAATGAACACAGGTAGAGAATGTATTAATTTTATTATAAGATAGAAGAACTAAATTCACCTTATCTTTTTGTATTTAACTCCTGTTTGGCGTGAAGCTATTGCTATCTCATTTATTAAATTATCAGAGCTCAAACAACTACCTATCTTGGCACTTGGGAAGAGGAAAACTTCCTTATTTTATTAAAACACATAGAATCATTGACACAGGAAATAATATTAACATGTCCTTCATAAAGGTCCTGCTGGTAAGTCAGTCCCAACTCATCATCACAACCGGTAACTGTCCACACTTGAAGCCAACACATGAAAGCCCTTCATTCTATTCCCTAAAGTGAGCTCAATAATCACAAACTAACCTTGGTCAATTAATAAAGGTGATAAAAGAAAACTATGTAATTTATTAATAATCAACTTTATTCAAGAAATTCAAGGTGAGGTGTGTTGGAAAATATCACTTTCTTAATTGTGATATTACTTCAAATTGGCATTCTCTCTCTTTTTCAAGGCCAACATATTAGATGTTTACAAGAAAGAATAAGTGTTCATTGCCAAGAATGTGGATATTGTGTCAAGTATATTTCAAAGGCATTTCAACTGTGATATTGAATTAAAAGCGAAAGACATAGAAGCAAAGCCACTTCTACAATAATAGAAGTGAAACGATATTTAGGTTCATGCTGCTCAGAGCGGGCAGCCTGGTCCCCTTGTGCTCGTCAGGATGGCAGGATTGATACCAGTCAATGGACAAAACTGGCATACCAACAGCTCCAGGTCAGGGGTAGGTAAATCAGAGTACTGTTTATATAAAAAAACAAATTGACACATATTATGGCACACTCTACTTCTGATACAAATTTATTGTTATGGTAAACCAGGCTGCAGAAAAAAAAATAGCTGCTATAATGAACTCAATACAATTAAATTTTTCTTATGCAAAAAAAAATTATATAGATACAGGGTAAAGTTGAATACAAAAACTGACTGTACAACTTCTTGAGATAAATAGCATTCAGTTAAGTCTTTTGATTGCAGATGGTCCATTGAAGTTTGTTGCCCAAACCTCTGTAGGGCAAGTTCACGGCTCTGGCATTGAGGATATTTTTATGGAAAATTCTGAAAAGCACTTATTAAGTTTGGTTATTAGTAGGAATTCCAGCAAACCTTCCCTCTTGGCACATAAAAAATTAATATTAGATCTTAAATTTGGCTCTTTGGTCTTTGATATTTAGTTTCATTTGGTAAAGCCAGAAATGTGCCCTACACCACATTCCTATCAGTTTGTCTCAGTTAAAAAACATACTAAAACTTAGAATGTTCACTGGGCAATAGGAGACTAAGGAAAGGTTAGTTCACTACCACAGTTCACAATGAGCCCTTGGTAACACAACAGAAAACGGAGGATCCCATCCAACTAGGGATATGGCACTTCACTTCCGACTTTCCATTTCCTCTCTGCAAAATGTGGTAGATTATTTATTCAAAAGACACATAGAAATTACTGCAGGCCAAGTGCTACTCTAAGCAGTTTGCACGAATTGACTCATTTAATCTTATGGCAAATGTCTGAGTATTAAGTGCCACGAATAATGTGCAAAGTAAATCCACGGAAGGAAAGAGAGATAGGAGTAAACCATCCTAGAGAGTCTGGTCAGGATATGTTATTATCTTACTTAATATTTTATATGATATATTTGGGGTTGACTACATAAAAAAGTGACATTTGAAAAGTCCTGACTAAATCAAAGGACCATCCATGTAACTTTATGGGAGAACAATGTTTCAAGCAGACAGATCAGCAAGTGCAGAGGCTCTGAGATGAAAACTATGCTTGAGCTGTAGAGAACTAGTAAGCTGGCCAGCTTTCCAGAGGGAAGTTAGTGAAGAGACCAGCGAGCAGAGACCACAGGAGTAGGCGATGAGATGAGAGAGGAAAACAGTTTGGGTTTACTTTATTTTGGTGGAAACAGAATGATTCACCATCCTCCCAAACTGACTTTGCAAGTATTCTTCCAGTCTAGCCTGCTCTTGGATGCGTGTCTGTATGTACATACATATACACACATACATTTGAAATAGTGTACAGACGGCCACTTCTCAGCTGGGCAAAATAAATCATGATGGAGTAGTGGGAAACACAGTAGTAGGGGAAAAGGAGGAGGAAGACGGGAAAGAGTAGCACTCTGATTATTTTACTACCTTACTTAAAATTCTTTCAACAGCTCTGTGGTCTAAAAAGGGAGGCAGTGCTGAGTGACTGTTGGGCAAGACCAGCGGAGGTCAGACTACTGAATCTATAGCATATGAGGGACATGTGATATATCCAGGGACTGAGTTATCTAGCTCACTAGTACTTGGATTTAGAAGGTGTTTAATAAATGGGCTGATTTTATCAGTTGTCAAGTGCTAATGGCACTTTAATATCCAAATCCATTCATTTTACTTTCTAGTACAAGTTTAACAGAAATTCTTTTCTTAATTTCATTATGAAGAAATCTGTAGTCATTTCCTTGCTTTGGTTCTTTTTTCTAGAAATTGGCTTAGATGATTGGAAGTAAGAACTGTCTTAGATATAGTTTGGCTAAAAGGAAAAGTAAGGTAATTTGCTAATAGGGATTAAAATCTATTCAGAAAAGAGTTAAGCTATACAGGTAGAAAGAAAGTGAAGTGTTTTCAATATGCAAATAGGGCCAATAGACTATTATAAAACCACAGAACAAGCTGAGAGGCAGAAATCCATAGTCGGTTTGTTAGAACAGGTGAGAAGGTGAGTGAGGACCAGACATAGAGATAAGGCCTAATGAGAGGCTATGCACCTTGCATAATCCTCTGCTTCTACAACCTGGGTTTTCTTTATATCTTTATTCATTTAGGAAATTTCTTTCTTGAAGAAGGCATGCAAATGGTATCTAGGAGATTGATTAAGTTAAATATCTCAAGAACTGTCACTTCCAATGTTCTGATGATCAGATCATGGTGCTATTACTTGTAAAACTCCTATCTCAAATTCAATTTCCCTTAAACACAAAATTCAAAACTCTAATTCCATCTCAGTTCTTTCAGTCATGGTCCAGCATTCAAAGTAGCAATCACAGAGATATTTCTACCCTTGGACAAGAAATGGGATAGTTATTGTTCAAAGACATTTGCCTGAACTCTGGAGAGTTTGGTAGCATCTTTTCTCACCTCCTTCATTGTCAACAGGATTAGGTCATTTAGATATGCTCCCCAAGAACAATCTCTGTCAAAGTGAAGTTCCCAAGACTGGGCCCAAAACAGTGACTACATATATATTCTTCTTCAAAGATGACGAGCCCAAGAAAGTGGACACAAAAGTTGGAAACTTGTGCAATATAAAGCAATAGCCTTAGATGTTTATACAACATTTGACCCAAGTAAAATTCTAGGAATTTATCCTGGAGAAATAATAAAATAAATGTGCATATTTTTTAATCACAGCACTAACTGTGAAAATGAACAACTGGAAAGAATATAAATATTGACAGTGATAAACTGGTTAAATAAGTCATGGGCTGACTTACAGACTTTCATTATGAAATGTGTGTGTGTGTTAATTGCTCAGTTGTGTCCAACTCGTTGCGACCCCATACACTATAGCCCCTTAGGCTCCTCTGTCCATGGAATTTTCCAGCCAAGAATACTGGAATGGGTAGCCATTTCCTTCTCCAGGGGAAATGAAATATAATGCAATCAGTAAAATAAAAATTCCCATAACCGCTGAGAACAATTACAAATAGAAATATGGGGTAAAATATAATCTGAAAACTTTACTAAAGAAGAAAGATACCAATGACCAGAAAATAATGTGTCTGAAATGTACATTTAAACCAAAAGGGATATCACTTCCATCCTGATATAGACTATATGATACCAAAGGGTAAGTGTGTCCTGTGATGGTCAGGAAAGTTTTCTGATTAGAACTGGCCTAGAACATTAGAAGAATTTCCAGGAAGGCAGAGTGGGGAGTTATGCTAATTAGTACATTAAATTATGAAATTTGACCTAAAGGCACTTTAAGATTCACTCTGTTTCCAGAATTCTAAAAGAGTTCTTTAGATATATTTGCTGTGGGAATGTTTTAAAAATACTATCTAATGAACATATTAATAGTGTTTATTGAAGAACCATTATTATAGGTAATGATTAGTCAATACCATATCTGGATTAGAATTTAGTTTATAAAATGGAAACAAATGGTCTACGGCTCAACAAAAAGTTGTTCATTTAATCATGCAGCCTTATTCTGTTGGAAGTGAGTAGCAGTGGCATGTCCATCCATGTGGACACAACAGCTAGACTTCAGAACGCCATGGGGGGAGCTAAAACAGACCGGCTCTATTGTAACCCTCTGGCAGCAGAAAGACTGACCTAAGATACAATCATATCTTTGAATGGCAGTCTATTTTGAGGAAGAGAATTTATTTGGAGTCAGAAGACCTGGATCCAAAGGTCAGCTCTGCCATTTATCATCTGTGAGAACTTACAAAACTCATGAATTTTCCTGAATTTCAGCTCCAGTGGTGTGCAGAAACGGACTCATATGGGCTTGTGGGAGCCAGTCGTGAATACCTCCTCCCAGTTCAGTGATGTTACATTAAAAGTCTGAAATTAAGCATGATGGGTGTACTTGTAACATGGAACTAGCAAAAATCATAAACCAGGGTTCCTCCCACCCAAATGAGTTGGTTGTAAGACATAGCCAGTACATTACTGGTTTAAACAATGGGTTTTTAAATAATTATGAATGGCCACTCTGGTCTTCGTATTTACATGCTTGTTTAGTTTGTCCATTTATTTTGTTTATTCATTTTTTTTTTATATTCCACACATAAATGAAACCATATGTGTCTTTCTCAGCCTCACTTAGCATCATATCCTCAAGATTTGTTGGCACAAATGGCCAGGGCAATGGTTACCAGAGAGAAAAGGGGTGGGGGAGAGCAAAATGGGTAAAGAGGTCAATTATATGGTGACTGATAGAAACAAACTTTTTGATGGTGAGTATAGTGCAGTGAATACAGATGTAGAAATATAATATTATACACTTAAAACCAATATAATACTGTACACCAATGTTACCTCAATAAAAGTTACTTTAAAATAATGTGACTAAGGGATTTAAAAGCACCTTGTAAAACAGCATGCATTGGGAAGTTTTGTTAATAATATTCCTCTATGCATCGTGCTTTGATAGCTTAAATCCAGAACAAAGAGTTAACAACAACATCCATTACTTCTAAGGGGAAAAAAAAAAGAATAATCGAGAGAAGAAGGTAACTAATGACACTGAAGTAGGCTTTCTAGAACTTAAAGCTTTGTGGGGGTGCAGGAAAACATGAACAGAAGATGAAAGGTAAAAGAACAATCTGAATTCTGAATTAGATAAAGGGAACATTCTGAAAACGAAATCAGGCCAAACTATGATAGTAATTAAATTTTAGGCAGAACTGCAAGCAATATAAAAGATATATTATTTAATGTTCTAGAAAGGTCAGATGAGATCTCTTGAAATAATTTTTTCTTTTCTATTTCTTTTATTGATATTGAATCAAAGTGACTGCTCTTACCAATAAAATAAATACACAGAAATATGTTTACACTATGAACAAAAATGTACACATTGTTTAGACACGAAAAGATAAAACATACTATTGGGATAGTGTATTAATAATTCTGCATATAAAGGGAATGTAGTGACAAATGTAAGACTGTAAAGTGTTCTTTGAACTAAGAAAAAATATAGTGAAGTTTGAAGGGGAAGACAAGATTTTTGCAATTAAGGGATCAAAGGCCTCACTAGAGCATAGTTGGTTAGTAGCTCAGTCATGTCCACTCTTTGTAACCCCATGAACTGTAACCTGTCAGGCTCCTCTGTCCATGGGATTCCCCAGGCAAGAATACTGGAATGGGTAGCCAGTTCCTTCTCCAGGGGATCTTCTGGACCCAAGGATTGAACCTGGGTCTCTTGCATTGCAGGCAGATTCTTTACCATCAGAGCCACCAGGCATAAGTAACTCTAAAATCCCACCCACACGGATAGAGTCAGTGTCACACCACCTTGTCTATTTTCTCATTTCTCATTTTATGAGCACCTTCCAGAAAAACATCTATTTCTGCTTTATTGACTTGCTAAAGCCTTTGACTGTGTGGATCACAACAAACTGGAAAATTCTGAAAGAGATGGGAATACCAGACCACCTGACCTGACTCTTGAGAAACCTCAGGTTAGGAAACAACAGTTAGAATGGGACATGGAACAACAGACTGGTTCCAAATAGGAAAAGGAGTACGTCAAGGCTGTATATTGTCCACCTGCTTATTTAACTTATATGCAGAGTACATCATGAGAAACGCTGGGCTGGAAGAAGCACAAGCTGGAATCAAGATTGCTGGGAGAAATATCAATAACCTCGGATACGCAGATGCCACCACTCTTAGGGAAGAAAGTGAAGAAGATCTAAAGAGCCTCTTGATGAAAGTGAAAGAGGAGAGTGAAAAAGTTGGCTTAAAACTCAACATTCAGAAAACTAAGATCATGGCATCCTATCCCATCACTTCAAGGTAAATAGATTGGGAAACAGTGGAAACAGTGGCTGACTTTATTTTCTGGGCTCCAAAATCACGGCAGATGGTGATTGCAGCCATGAAATTAAAAGATGCTTACTCCTTGGAAGGAAATTTATGACCAACCTAGACAGCATATTAAAAAGCAGAGACATTACTTTGCCAACAAAGGTCCACCTAGTCAAGGCTATGGTTTTTCCAGTATGTATGGATGTGAGAGTTGGACTATAAAGAAAGCTGAGTGTCGAAGAATTGATGCTTTTGAACTATGGTGTTGGAGAAGACTCTTGAGAGCCCCTTGGACTGCAAGGAGATCCAACCAGTCCATCCTAAAGGAGATCAGTCCTGAGTGTTCATTGGAAGGACTGATGTTGAAACTGAAACTCCAATCCTTTGGCCACCTGATGCAAAGAGCTGACTCATTTGAAAAGACCCTGATGCTGGCAAAGATTGAAGGCGGGAGGAGAAGGCGATGACAGAGAATGAGATGGTTGGATGGCATCACTGACTCAATGGACATGAGTTTGGGCAAACTGCAGGAGTTGGTGATGAACATTGAAGCCTGATGTGTTGCAGTCCATAGGGTCACAAGGAGCTGGACACGACTGAGCAACTGAACTGAACTGATAACCATACAACCAAAGTAAAAATAAAAACTTGACAGCAGCATCATAAAACCATGTCCAAATTCTATTATTTTTATTTATAATTCTTTCTCCCCCTACTGTTTACTGGGAAAAAAAGTTATAAAATATGTGAAAAGAGGGATAGTACCTCTTGTCCTACCAGGATTCTGACTGATAACAGTAATAATGAAGGTGTTGGTTTGGCCTAAAATGTTGTTGTGGTTTAGTCACTCAGTCATGTTCAACTCTTGCAACCCCATGGACTATAGCCCGCCAGGCTCCTCTGTCCATAGAATTCTCCAGGCAAGAATACTGGAGTGGGTTGCCATTTCCTTTTCCAGGGCATCTTCCTGACCCATGAATCAAACCTGGGTCTCCTACATTGCAGGTAGATTCTTTACCAACTGAGCTATGTGGGAAGCCTAAAATGCCATTATTTAAACTCTCCAAAACAAACTGAGGCCTTACCTTATCTTTAAATAAAAATGAAATGGCAGAAATTTTGAGGAATTATTCCAAAACTGCCACTGCTTTATAAAAAGAAAAAAGAGTGACCTTAAAAATTCTTCTCCTGAAATCCCAAAGCAATATGCTTGTATTTTAATCTATTTTGGCAAGTAGCAGAGTTTGCATAATAGTGATGAGATTCCTGCCTATAAAATTGTGAGCCTGTTGGAGATGAGGGACTGGGCATTACTCAACTTTACACCCTCTAAGTACTTGGCACAGTGATTTACACACAGAGTGTGAAGGTAAGACTTTATAAATTAAATTGAATATTTTTCTGGACATGAGCTCTTTTCTCCCCCTAGCTTTGTATGCAGAGGTTAATTTACCCTTCCTGCTTTCTCCAGTTATCTGATAATCTTTTTACCTAGATTTGGGTGGATAGATGGACAGATACATATAGATACAGATGGATAAAGGAGATTGCAGAAGCTGATCCAATGGGCCAGCATCTTTCCCCCTTAAAGAAAAAGTGAATATGGGCAATACTCATGCAGGAATAACTTTTTCTTTCTGGTCAACATTCCTAATTATGCCTACTGCATTTCTAAAAAAGTGCTCATATTACTCTATATTACTCAGTATCGTTTCCTGCATCATATTTTTCTTTTTTCTTTCAGACCACAATAATAACTGGGCTTTCTTTCACTGCTTGAATATTCATTTTAACTTTTTATATTAAGCAAATAATACACAGCTCTTTTGTCTCACAAAGAAATACATATATTCTCCAAACAATTTGTGATAGGAATTTAAAGGACAAATCACCTCACTTATTATTTTTTTCTTTTTTTAAAATATAGTAAGCCTAATATGAACTCTATTTCAAATATTTCAAAACTAAGAATGTCATAGGGGATCCCCCAATGGTTCAGGGGTAAAGAATCTGCCTGCTAATGCAGGAGATGCAGGTTTGATTCCTAGGTTAGGAAGATCCCCCTGGAGTTGGAAACAGCAACCCACTCCAGTATTCATGTCTGTAAACTCCCATGGACAGAGGAGCTTGGTTGGCTATAGTCCTAAAGGGTCACAAAGAGTTGGACATGACTGAGCCATGCAGGAATAGTTCAGATTTTATTGATATTTCCTCTAAACTGTGTTACTAAAAAGACTATTCAAAGTGTCAAGAACAAATTTCTACAACAGATTATTTTACATTTGTTACAATGAAATGAATGAAACTACATTTAAAGGGAAAAAAATAGATACTAAGTATAAGAACAAATGACGCTACCATGTTGAGTTATTTCAAACTTGGCTTGAGAAGCTAAATGTTGCCATCTTGGGATGCATAATTAGAAAGGATCTGATTCTTTTGAAATAATCCAGGGGATTTTGTTTCATTTGAGTGCCTGCATTCAGGTTAAACTTTGACAGCTGTTTATCATCATCTCACTTTGTGTATTGACATTCTGCCACTGTAAATATGACAAGGCTGAATCATTTCATCCACAGTGACTTTCAGTGACCTCTGGAGGAGGACGTTATAGCTGTTGAAATGTATGCAGGAGTATAACCGTTAACACAAGAAACCGAGCTGCCCTAGTTTTCACAGCAAAATTCCAGGAGGACCACACCTTTCAATTTGGCAGAGGAACCCTTGAACTGAGCATGTCATACGGAGCAGGTCAGAGGAGATTGAATTTTCATTTAGATTAAGAGATTAACTCAACCAGGAGGAATGTGCCTTTCTCTTCAGGAGGCATAAAAAGGTTCTTCGAAACAAATCCCTGCCTAGGAGAACTTGGTTAAGAATAAGAACTTAGTTAATTAAGAACTTGGTTAATACAGAAGCTCTTGGTTAAGTTTGTTGATATTTTAATATTGTACAGGCTTAAACCTTTGTAAGAACATCAATTATATTAAAGTAACTTGCAATTTAATTTAAACTATTTTATTTTTATTCTCCCTGGGGCTTTCAAACACTGCATTATTATTCAACATTGCTATATAAGGAGGTGTCTCCTTAATTGAAATACAATCAGGTTCTTCAAAAAGAGCTATCCTTTTGAAATACCTATTGTATTTAACTCTAAAGCTGTGTCTTCATTCTTGTTTTTTTTCTGGGGAATTCAGAGCTATCACCTCCACCTCAGTTTAACTTGTTATTTTTAGTACCATGCTCACCAGGTCCTTCATTGAACAGATTTTCCCCAATTCTTAATTGAAAATCTATTAATTTTATCTCTATCAGAGTCCCTTGGACTGCAAAGAGATCAAATCAGTCAATCCTAAAGGAAATCAACCCTGAATATTCATTGGAGGGACTGATGCTGAAGCTGAAGTTCCAATACTTTGGCACCTGATGCGAAGAGCTGACTCATTGGAAAAGACCCTGATGCTGGGGAAGACGGAAGGGAGGATAAGGGGATGACAGAGGATGAGATGGTTGGATGGCAGCTTCGACTCAATGGACAGGAGTCTGAGCAAACTTCAGGAGATGGTGAAGGACAGGGAATCCTGGTGTACTGCTGTCCGTGGGGTTGCAAAGAGTCAGACACAGTTTAGCCACTGAATAACAAACAACTATTACAATTAGCTTTACAGCATTGATAACAGTAGAAACACAAACTCTTTCATTCAAGAGGGTAAAGGTAAAGAACAATTACTGCATCATTGTTCAGTTCAATTCAGTCACACAGTTGTGTCCAACTCTTTGCAACCCCATGAACTGCAGCACGCCAGGCCTCCCTGTCCATCACCAACTCTCAAAGTTTATCCAAACTTATGTCCACTGAGTTGGTGATGCCATCCAACAATCTCATCCTCTGTTGTCCCCTTCTCCTCCTGCCTCTATCTTTCCCAGCATCAGGGCCTTTACAAATGAGTCAGCTCTTTGCATCAGGTGGCCAAAGTATTGGAGTCTCAGCTTCAACATCAGTCCTTCCAATGAACACTCAGGAGTGATCTCCTTTAGGATGGACTGGTTGGATCTCCTTGCAGTCCAAGGGACTCTCAAGAGTCTTCTCCAACACCACAGTTCAAAAGCATCAATTCTTTGGCATTCAGCTTTCTTTATAGTCCAACTCTCACATCCATACATGACTACTGGAAAAACCATAGCCTTGACTAGACAGAACTTTGTTGGCAAAGCAACTGTGCTTGTTTTAATTATCCATAGAAAACAGCTTTAGAGACAATTGTTTTTGGAATACAAGCTATTTCTTTCTATTAAGTTTTCAGCCATTGAATTCTAGGCTATTTCAGACTCCTCCTTTTCTCTTCCCACATCCCTATCAATATTTAAATCTCCCTCATTTGGTTATATGATCTCTCCTCCTTCCATTTTATTTTTTATTTCACCAACAATGTGGAGATTAAAGGCTAGTTCATTCCTTTACTCATTTTACCTAAAAGAATCTATTAAGTGACTGCTATTGGCAAGGCACTGTGGTACTTTAATTTCTAAAATGCCAACAGCTTTCTAATTATTCTCTGTGGCTCTACTTCCTCCTGCACTAGCAATGCATTAAAATCCTTCTTATCTTTTTTATCTCTTTGTTTCCAAAATTTCAATGATGTACCATGATTGCCCATCAGTTTTGATTTACATTCAAGACTTCTCATATGTAAATTAGACTTCTACTAGCTACCTGTCCAACTTTGCCTTCCACGACTGCCAACTATACTTAATCTATGATCATTTCTAGCCAGGTATATTAGCTTGCTATTCTCTGCATACATTCTTTATCTTTTTGCCTCTGAACAATAAAACTGTATCTTTCAAATCAATTAAAACTACAGGTGAAAACAACACTCCCTAATCTAACTTCACTCAGATTCTTACTCTCTCTATACTTTAGAAAATTTGCTTTATCATTTCTCAAAAAACAGGAGGCTATCTGCAACATATCCTAAGCAAACTGTTCTTCTTTTAATGTCCTATTTATTCTTTAAGGTCTGAATTAGTCAACCAGGATAAACGCGCTTTCAGATGAAAAGGCATTGAGAAGGAGCTATTTTAATCCTTTCTTTCCAACAATGACAGTCTTGGTGAAAGATACCAGACTGGTCAGAATAATGAATCTGCAACTGCATTGTCCTATTGAAACTTGTCTTCTAGAGTTCATGGTGACTCTATAGTCCAAACAATTAGAATTGCCACTAGCAAAAACCTTACCTAATCTCTTCATCTCTGCATGGAGAGCAGGTTACTCAATTAATCTCTGGTTACAGGGGCTAAGTATTACAAGAGAATATGGTACTTCTTACCGTGTTTTGTTTGTTTGTTTATTTCTAGGGACGTGTATGTGTGTACATGCACACACACACACACACGCACATATTCTAAAATGTATTTGTGATGGTTTTGTGGAATGGAATATCTCCTGCCATATCAAAACAAAGATGTAACAGCCATCAGTGACTTGGGGCCTCCAAATGTGAATAAGGGCCCTCAAAAGGGAAAACAAAACCTGTGATCCAGCAGATGCCAACCCCACCCCACCCCCAGCAATTGCTGAGGAGCTCTGAGGAGGTCCAGAGAATGTGAAAAATCCAAAAAACCCAGGATGCTGGCCTTGGATAGCTGAGATGCATATGAAAGGAATGATTTCAATAATCCCAGACTCTTGTATCTTCCCATACATAGAAGAGCACTAAATTCCTTCACTTGAGATGTCTGATTTTCCTTAATTAACAGTAATCCTTGTTGTTCCCATTGCTTGCTCCCCTTTGTTACAGACTCCTATATATCCTGACTCCATCCTCTGCCTCCTCAAAGCAGTTTCTCAGGGCTACCTGAGATGCTGCCTCCTGGGCTTGAAGTCCTAATGTTCCTGGCAAATAAAACACTCTCTACTTTCAGGCTGTGACTAATTTTTTAGATGACAGTTAGTAATGGTTTATAAACTATCAGGATTAGACAAATGGTAAAGAAAGAAGGAAAAAGAGGATAAAAGAAAAGGAAAAAGAAAGAAAAAATAAAGAGAAGGAGTGATAAAAGGAACAAAAATTGAGGCAAATATAAAAAAAAGATAGAAAAGAGTAATAGCCAAAGAGAGGTTATAAAACTAATCATTTATGATATAGAAAATCAATTTCCTTGTAACTCAGCAAGTTGTTGCAGAAAGGAGAAGCAACCATGCATAAAGGTGCTATTCAAAAGCTATGATTATTACTTAATGAATGCCTCCATCTGGGGACAGATGGTTAAACAGAATTAAAGAGAAGGACTCAGGTTCTGCAGCTCACCCAGTTCCCCATGCTGGGACGGGCTCATCAGAGAGGAGAGGTTTCTAAGGCCACAGCACAGCGAACAACTTGAGAAATGAAACTTGGATTTGGTGCCAATACTTGCAAATTTTCTTAAGGGTTCCTGCTAATTTGCAGCAGATAACAAAACAAGTGTGAAAGTGTGAAATGACACATGCTAGAGGGAAGGCTGGAAGCTGGGAGAGAGGAAGTAGAGGAAGGTTCTATTTTAAGAGGACGCTTCAGTTCTTTATAATTAACTGTTAGCCTTTTTCCTTACATTATTGTTTACTATTCAGTTCAGTTCAGTTGAGTTGCTCGGTCATGTCCAACTCTTTGACCCCATGGACTGCAGCACACCAGGCTTCCCTGTCCTTCACCAACTTCAGAAGCTTGCTTAAACTCATGTCCATTGAATCAGTGATGCCATCCAACCATCTCATCCTCTATCATCCCTTTCTCTTCCTGCCCTCAATCTTTCCCAGCATCAGGGCCTTTTCAAATGAGTCAGCTCTTCACATCAGGTGGCCAAAGTATTGGAGTTTCAGCTTCAGCATCAGTCCCTCCAATGAACACCCAGGACTGATCTCCTTTAGGATGGACTCGTTGGATCTCCTTGCAGTCCAAGGGACTCTCAAGAGTCTTCTCCAACACCACAGTTCAAAAGCATTAATTCTTCGGCACTCAGCTTTCTTTATAGTCCAACTCTCACATCCATACATGACTACTGGACAAACCATAGCTTTGACTAGATGGACCTTTGTCAGCAAAGTAATGTCTTGCTTTCTAATAAGCTGTCTAGGGTGATCACAGCTTTTCTTCCAAGGAGCAAGCGTCTTTTAATTTCATGGCTGCAGTCACCATCCACGGTGATTTTTGAGCCCCCCAAAATAACTTTTTAATTTTACCTCTTTTTAATGTTTACTCCTGGGTTGCCCAAATGGTTTGTTCGGGTTTTTCCATAAGCTCTTGTGGAAAAACCAGAGGGAACTTTTTGGTCAACCCAACAAATAAATGTGTGTCTGAGTTTCAGCCATAAACCCCCATGGAAGCAAGAAGACCATAAGATTCACTCTAAAGAAGACTTCTTAGCTGGCCAAGGCATCCTAACAGAACAACAACTTGGAAAACAATGTGCATTTGATATAGTGTAGAGGCAGCCGATCCTCTACATTATAAAAAATTTATTTATAAATAAAATAAATAAAATAATTTATTTGGCAAAACAAATCAGGATGGAGTAGTGGGAAACACAAAAGTAGGGGAGAAAGGAGAGAAAGACAGGAAAGAGAAGCAACCTGATTATTTCATTACCATGCTTAAAATTCTTTCAGCAGCTCTGTGGTACATAAAGGGAAGCAGAGCTGAGTGACTTTTGGTAAGGCATTCGTCTTTGGAACTATACAGCCTGGGTTCAGGTCTGGTTAGTAACTCATGGGGAGACCTTGGATACATCATTTATTCCCTTTAAGTTTTAGTTTATTCATGTGTAAAGCAAGGAAATATTATTACTATTTACCTATGGTCAGTGAGATCACTTTATCTCATTTTGCACAGTGTTAAAGTGTGTGCTCAGTCGCTCAGTCGTGTCCTACTCTTTGTGACCCCATGGGCCCCACCAGGCTCCTCTGTCCACGGAATTTTCCTGGCAAGGATACTGGAGTGTGTTGCCATTTCCTCCTCCAAGGGATCTTCTTAACCCAGAGATTTAACCCCACAGCTCCTGTATAACAAATCAGAAACTCTCAAAATATCTTGAGTATCATTATTATTACTTGGAACATAGATTGGAAGATTTGCAAAAGCCTTCATTATAGATGCAGGGACTTGGGCTCAGAGATGTTTTCCAACTTTCTGAAAATCATCCAAATAGGAAGATGGCTTTTCATTCCACAGCCCATAGCCCTTGTATGTGACAAAAGAATGCCTGCTTTGAAATTCATAAATAATATAGAATTTAGAGCATTTGCATCATAGGTGGTGGCTGAATTTCTAACATTTTCTCCAAAAGATTCTGTAAACATTATTAGAAATCAATTTCATTGTCTTTAATGTCATATCTTCCTCATTACTGAATGACATGAGGAACACAAGACAGATTTCCAATAACCAGCCCCTGCCTCATATGACCATAACTCCCACTGGGTACCTGTTTACAAAACTCTTTTCATGTTGCCATTTTTCTATAAATCATGGTTCATGCGTTCAAATTAATACTTTCTGAGGACAAATAGGAAAACTTTATGTTGTGTGTGCAGTTACTAATGGTACTTATTTTCTGTGCTTCTGCTATGAGATAATTTCCTTGTCTAAGTTCTCACTCAAAGGACTTACACAGAGTTCAGCCAATTGCATCTTTCAGAAAAATAGGCCAACATAATTTTTAATACCCCTATCAACTTTCCTTTTGGGAAGAAAACATCAGACCCATCCCACTCACTTCTTATTGATGTATTCATATTGAACTTTGCTGTTGATCGTGGAGTTCCTGAATGACTTGACTTGAAACTGATGTGGCTTTCTTCAACAGTGTTAAATGGTTAAATATATTTCCTAATTGAGATTCTGAAATATAGCATTCAGACTTTGATGAAGGCTTAAAATTCAGATTTCTTATTTCAAAACTGACTTGGCATATATATGCAAGTGTGTGTATGTGTGTATGTGTGCGCGCGCACATGCATAGGTATATGATATTTTAAAGCCACTGTAAACAGAAACAGCACCAATGATCACATGGTAAGAGTGCCCAAGATCCTATGAAAAAGAGCATGCTGGTACAGTTGTTACCCTACTCCTAGTGGCCACTAGAAACAGACTCGTCACATGCCAGAATGGAATGGATGTCAGATTTCATCTGGTCCATTAATGTTATTCCACTAATGGTGAAACACACTGAGGGAGATGAAAAACATACATTTTGCTACTGAGAGATGGGAAGAGAGAGGGAGAAAGAAGAGGAGGATGAGGAGAGGAAGGGAAAGGAGGAGGGGCAGGAAGAGGGGGAGGAAGGGGAGGGAGGAGGACGGGAGAAAGAATATAGAACACAAAATGGGTTAAAATTCGATTCAGCTGTCTTAAAAATTTATTCTTCATTTTATTTTATAATATGGATATAATCAAATTACTAAGCAGATAAGCTAGGAGCTACAAGGACCACTCAGAGTTGAATAGTTTTTTGTTTTATGAGGTTACTGATAAAAACATAACAAGATACTGCTTGTATTAAAAGTGCTAAGAGTCATTAGCAGGACTGCACAGGCCTAGAGATAAGAATATCCCCCCAAACCAGCTGAAAGGCTACTTATATTTTTTTGTTCAACTAAGAAAACAAGCACACTATAAAAAACAGAACAAAGAGTGTCAGAGCTAAGAGTCCCACGAGATTTTCTATGACTTAAGCCCTGGCATTAATGAGAGCATGAGGCTGCTGCTTCAGGACCGCCAGTGGCTCATTATTTCCAAGATGAAGACCCAAAAAATATAGTAAGGGGAAGTTAGATTAGAATTTATTCTAGAAAATTCTGAACAACAAGCACGGTAAGTGGGAAATATATTTTATTTGCTTTTTCTCACAACATAAGCTCTGACAGTTTACTCGGATAGCTTGAAACTCCAATTATTTTTTCTTCTGATATCAATCTGAAAAGTCAATTGTTGGGCAACAGTTTCAACATGTGTCTTAGAACACTTCTGAAAATGAAGTAAACGTCCACTGCTTCACAGTAATTAATTGCTGAAACAGGCCTGGTGCGCCTACAAATAGCTTTCCCCTCAGTGTCACACTCAGGGGACCCAAACACTGGCCGAGATTCAGGAAGCTGCTAAGAGTTCACAGGCAAACACCTCTGAAGGCTGCTAGCTGCAAGAACAAATTCTCAATGCAAGCTGTTCATCTCTAGGAATTTTCTTTATTCCATAAATATGCCAGAACATTATTATGAATCAGGTGTTTGGGAAGACCATTAAAAAAAAAAAAGTATGAATTTATAATGGCTATATAAAAACATGCTCAAATCAGTAATTTAAAGACCAGATTTTCCTGAAAAAAATGAGATTTAATGAACTACATATTCCGTTTTGGGCTTTATGGCAAAAATCTAACAACGATCCAAAGGGGCCAAAGAATTTTCTCCTTGGCTTTCTTTTGCCCCAACTTTTTACTGTGATAGAAATCTTATAACATAAAATTGACTATCATAGGCATTTTTAAAACCACTTGAGATATGATTGATATGTAAAGTGCTGTATATATTTAATGTAAACAACAACTCAGTGAGTTGTTATATGCCCATTAACAACTATGGTCCTTTGACCATTTTGAAATCAGGTTGATTTTTTGTTGTTGAGTTTTAGGAATACTCTATATATTTGGTATAATAATCCCTTGTCAGATATGTGATTTGTAAATATTTTCCCCCATTCTGTGGCTTAGTAGCCTTGGTGGGCACAATTTGTTTTTAAATTCTCCTGAAATCCAATTTATATATATATATTTTTTTTTTTTCCTCTTGTTACCTATGCTTTTATTGGTCACATCCAAGAAATCATTGTCAAATTCAATGTTGTGAAGCTTTTAATCTTATGTTTTCTTCTATGAGTTTTGTTTTAGGTCTTACATTTAGGTTTCTGATTCAACTTTAGTTAATTTTTTCATATGGTGTTTGGTAAGGGTCCAACTTCATTCTTCTATATATGGATACAAAATTTTATCTACACCCCTTGTGGAAAAGATTGTCCTTTCCCTCTTGATTGGTCTTAGCATCTTTGTCAAAAATCATTTGGCCATATATGCCAGGGGTTGTTTCTGGAGTCTCTATTCTATTCCATCTGTACATACGTCTGTCTTTATGCCAGTACCACAGTTTGGATGACTACAGTTGCAGTAAGTTTGAAATGAGGAAGTGTGAGTCCTCCAAATTTGTTCTTGTTTCTCAACATTGTTTGGGCTATTTGAAGTTCCTTGAAATTACATATGAATTTTAGGATGAATTTTTAAGTTTCTGCAAAATGTACTATTGGGATAATTCTTGCAATCCATGAACATGGAATACCTTTACATTTATTTGCTTTTTAAAAAACTTTTTTGATAAAATATATCAATATTTATATAAATATCTAATATAAAAATTATCATTTTATCATTTTTGAGACCACAGTTCAATGGCAATAAGCACAGTCACATGGTTGTGCAACTATCATCACTGTTCATCCCCACATATTTTCATCTTTCCAAATGGAGAGTCAGTACCTTTTAAATATTTTTGTCTTCCTTACTTTAGAAATGCTTTGCAATTCTTCTTTTTGTTTGTTTGTTTTAAGTTTTTTGGCCACACCATGTGCTGCATGAGGGGTCTTAACTCTCTGACCAAGGATCAAACCTGTGCCCCTTACAGTGGAAGTGTGGAGTCCTAACCACTTGACTGCCAGGGAAGTCCTGCTTTGTATTTATAATTGTACAAGTCCTTCTTCTTTGTTAATTTCTAAGTAATATTTTGGATGCTATTATAAATGAAACTGCTTTCTTAACTGGCAAACAGAAATCTCCCCCAAAAAGGAAAGCCTTGGACCTGATGGCTTCATTGGTGAATTTTCTAAACACTTAAAGAATAACTAACATCAATCTTTCTCAAACTTTCCCCCCCAAAAATGAAAAGAACATTTCCTAACATATTCGGTGGCTCAGCCTTTTCCTTAATGTCATAGCCAGACAAAGATACTGTGAGAAAATAAGGTTATAGACAATATCCTTTACAAACATCAATGCAAAATCCTTGAGAAAACTGAATTCAGTAGCATATTACAAGGATTACACACCATGACCAAGTGACTTTATCCCTGGAATTCAAGAATGGTTCAACATATGAAAAAAATTAGCACAAAAATCCACATTGACAGAAAGAAGGAAAAACAGTTTATAATAATTTCAACTGTTGCAGAAAAAGCATTTGATATGTTTAATACCCTTTCATGTAAAAAACACCCAACACAGTAAGTAAAGGAGAAACTCCCTCAATATAATAAAGGTTATATATAAGAAAACCACAGCAAATAACCTACTCAATGATGATGACTGAATGCTTTTCTTCTAAGATCATAAAAAAGGAAAGGATGCTCAATTTAGCCACTTATTTTCACCAGAGTATTGATGTCTTAGCCAGAGCAATCAGACAAAAAAGAAAAGAAAAAAAATACCCAAATTCAAAAGGAAGAAGTAAAATTATCTCTACTTATCATTTTATGATGATACTTTATATGTAGAAAATCTTAGAGACTCCACAAAAACTCTTAGAACTAATACGTGAATTCAGCAAAGCTGCAGGATACAAAGTAAACACATCAAAAAATCAGTTATATTTCTATATTATAACGATGAACACTCTGAAAAGGAAATTAAGAAAATAGCATCTTGGCCTTTTAAGAATTCACATAAAAGGTATGTTGTTGTTTAGTCGCTAAGTCATGTCTGACTTTTTGTGACCCCATGGACTGTAGCTCATCAGGCTCCTCTGTCCATGGGGTTCTCTAGGCAAGAACACTATATTTGGAGGCAAAAATAAGGAAATAATATCAACCTATGCATTAGAACATTTGAATTGTCACTTAAATTATAACCTTCATAATAAAATTTTAATTCATTTTTGTCTTTTTCTTAAAATGATAAATATGATAATTTAATTTTAGACATGTTGGGGTTTTCTCTGCAATTTAAGCTTCTATTGTACAATTGGAAAGCGGCTTGCCCAAGTCTTCACAGCTAGGGTTTTATTCATATTCTATGCTACCTGCTTCCCTTCACATAATATTTACATATACAACTGCATATAAATGTAACTGAGGAAGAGTAGAAAAAGAACTCAGTTAGGCTAAACCCTCTTTCCTTTTAGCCCTCCTTCTCACAGCTCTGTGGTAACGGATAAATCACTGCTCTCCCTGGGTTTGATTTTCCTTATGCAGAGAAAACACAGAGGGGACTCTCTTCATGTCATCGGCCTACAGATTGCTACAGTGTTTTTCTAGAGATGCAACACTGCAGAATGGTTCAGAAGATACTTGAGGGACAATAATTGAGAACTGGGGGCTCAGATACGAGTAAGTTTGGGGTGGCAGTTGCTCTGCAGGTAGAGAGTGGACCAGCCATTCTTATTTCCATGTACTTCATTGTACAGTCTAAGCTTATGTCTGTATTATAATTGATACTCAATTATAAGATTCATTTGAAGTCAGGATTATGCCACTGTTGATTATTATGATGATCAAAAGGACTAGCACTTTGAAAAGAGGCTTTTAAAAATGTAAGAGGTATTAATATTATAATTTAATCAGTATTTACTTAATAATAATTTGAATCCAATATTAAAAGAGTCTCTTAATAAAGTGAATTATAAAACTGCCTTTCTAAGACATGTATTAGCGTGGGATCAGAGTCGCACGTACGCAAAGCAGCAACTTTTCTTCTTTTGTACAAGTATTTTTGACAAGTGAAGGGAATAGACTTCACAAATTTTACCCTATGCTTTCCCATTCTAGACTTCCAGCTATCAAGTATAAAAATAATGTCTTTAAAAACTATGTTTTGCTTTTGTTTTGGGGGTGGACAGAGTCCCTAAATTTTTCCAGAATTTTATTAATGTCTAAAGTCCATAAGATTGTTTGATTCACCACTATTTATTCTGATCCAGCCCTTGAAGGAGATAGAAACACATAAAACTACTGATGAGCTGAAAAATCTTATATACATAATATATGTGTATGCATGTATATGCTTATTTAAACACATATGCATATACAGATAGGCTTCCCAGGTAGCTCAGTGCTAAAGAATCCATCTGCCAATGCAAGAGACACAAGAGATGCTAGCTTGATCCCTAGGTCAGGAAGATCCCTTGGAGAAGGAAATGGCAACCCAGACGAGTATTCTTGCCTGAAAATCCCATGGACAGAGGAGCCTGTCCATGGGGTTGCTAAGAGTCAGACATGATTTAGCAGCTGAGCATGCACGCATGAATATAAAGATAAATATATAGAAATGTTTCAGAATAGTTTCCCTTACCAAATACTTCCTAGATTTTAAAATCTGCTGCAATTATCTTAGACAGTTTGGTTTACTATAACCATTTACTAGAGATTGGGTGGCTTAAAAACAAATATTTCTCATAGTTCTTTAAGGAAGAAATCCAAGATCAGGGTGCCATCTTGGTCAGTTCAGTTCAGTCGCTCAGTCGTGTCTGACTCTTTGCGACCCCATGAATCATAGCACGCCAGGCCTCCCTGTCCATCACCAACTCCTAGTGTCTACCCAAACCCATGTCCATCGAGTCAGTGATGCCATCTGGCCATCTCATTCTCTGTCATCCCCTTCTCCTTCCACCCCCAATCCTTCCCAGCATTAGGGTCCTTTCCAATGAGTCAACTCTTTGCATCAGGTGGCCAAAGTATTGGAGTTTCAGCTTCATCATCAGTCCTTCCAATGAACACCCAGGACTGATCTCCTTTAGGATGGACTGGTTGGATCTCCTTGCAGTTAATGACCGATATCTAGTTTATAGAGGACTGTCTCCTTGCTGTGTCCTCATATGGTGCAAAGTAAGCTCTCTGGGTTCTTCTTACACAGACACTAATGCTATTCATGAGGGTACCATCCTCATGATCGAATTACTCCCCTCAAAATCCCACTTCCAAAGGTATCCTATTGTGATCTATTATGATTAGTGTTTCAACATATGAATTTTTCAGAGGATATAACATTCATTGAATTGCAACAAATTGAAGAGGCTGGTATTTGGTAATGGTTTTCCAAACCATGAGCTGGTATAGAATAAGGAGACTAAAGAAAGTATACCTTAAAAATCGTGGACTTAATATTTACAGTTATATTTGCTAAAAATCCTGCAAGTGTCTGACATGTAATAATCTATTAAACTGCTGATTTTGAGTCATCTTCTGATGGAGGGATAAGGGGGGGGGGCATTCCTGATACAGGGCAATGAATCATTTAGTAAAGAGTGAACCATGCTGACTTACTATGGCTTCATCGCTGCTCAGCTTCACTGTTTTGTGGGTTTTGCCACAGAAATGATGAATGCTTGTCTCTGAGAAAGTGATGGTTTTACAACAACAATATATCTTTAGAAAGTCATTAAAGATATGTATTAAGATTTGCAAGCACAGAATTATTGAAAAGTTATTTATTACACAATAGCTTTGAAAATAACTCTGGAGTCCAAAAATAAGGAACTATTTAAATAAATGCATAGCATGTCTAAACAGTGAAATTCTGCATTTTAAATATGACACTGTAGGATACCATTGAATGATATGGGAGGTTAGACATTAATTATATTCTAAAGTGTCAACAGCACACTATATTATCAGGAAGGAGTGATAAACATTAGAACAGAAGAAAACATTGATATGTACCAAAATCCCTCATAATAGTAAATTCTTCAAAATTCATTTAGAATATAAATCAACTCAAATGCTAATCCTTTCTGTTTTTAGCCCCCAGCCTGTTCCCACTTGGACATACTAAAAACTTTGTTTGAAGACAGCCAGCCAGGATGATGCATTTAAACTGAAATTTGAATGTTAACACTTCCCAGAATGGCACCCCATTCCATTGATGGTAAATCCCATCAAATCTAATGTGGCCTGCAAGGCCCTGCGTGAAACACCTCTGCGCCTGCCTGCTCTCTCATTTCATGATGTTCTCCCTGGAACTCACTCAACTACCGTCACATTAACACTCTTCCAAGATTGCCCCCAAATCAGGGTCTCTGAATACGATGTCCTTTTCCTTGTAATACTCTCCAGTGTCTCATTTATCAAGTTCCAGCTTAAATGATATTTCTTCAAATACACTCACAATCTCAGCTAAAGTAGGCCATTCTATAGCCTACATCACTTTCTGTAGCAACAATTTTATTAGTTTTATTTATTTGTCTGTCTAGCCTTTGGAGAAAAAGTATTAGACAATAAACTCTGTGAGAGTTGTAATCTTACCTGTTTTACACTTTCCATGGTTGGCATATAGTAGGTGCTCAAAATAACTGCTACCTGAGTGCATGAACAAAAGCCTTATCATTTTTGGTAAAGTCACATAAATTGTGGTTATGACCTCTATTACAATCAGAAAGATCAGCCATAGTTTAAGACACTGTTCAGGTTTTAATTTTTGTAGAATACAATACACTCGATTAAGTCAAAGTCTTGAAGAAAATTAGCTCCATTTATCTGTATAGCTTTTACTTTATCCAAAAAAGTGATTTTAAATATTGAGGATTTTCCACATCATTCAATGAGAGTATCCAAATCTTAGGCCAAATGCTTATCACAGTGATCTCAGGAGATACAGCAGATACATAAACAATCTGGCTTCTCTGTCTGCAAAACTAAAGCCATAAAATTATATTTGTTTTAGTAAAATTAAACATTTCCTGTTAAATAAATATGCATCATCATTATCTACTTTAATTAAAGATTCCAGATTAATAAGCTTGGATAGGAGTTACCACTATAATCAACAGCATTCCTGAAAAAGAACAGAATTACTATCGTTACTCCACTTTGTGGTTGTTCCTGAAATTAAAGCATTCACACACACACACACACACACACATGACATCCTGTTTCTCAGAATATTTTGAACATGAACCACTTACTAAAGTATGTCATCTCCTATCACTTAAAACAGATTTTTAAATTAAGTTTGCTTCAAGAGATATTACCTTTTGTGAAGTATTATTATTTTTAAAGAGAGATAGGGACACTCAAGATTATAAAGTGCTCCAGATGAACTACAACGAGTGGTTGTCTCCCATCCCAGCATATGCAGCTCCGAATCCCATATGCAAGACCCTCAAAATGCCTATCAAGAAAAAAAGTTTCGACATTATCTCTTCACATCAAGTATCTTAGACAAGGTCAGACCCTATCTGGAAAGCAATGGACTGTGGAGTGGTTTTGCTGAGACTGCAATCAAGAAGTTGCTTTTATTCAACTATATTTAAGCTGTGAATGTTAAGATAAATATAAGTAGTATACCATAAAGTTTTGTAACTTTAACTTTTCCTACTATATATTCAGAGATTAGGATTATATGTACATACTCAATTATATGCATGCACTCAATTAGTTGTACTTAATTAGATAAAAGAAATACATGGGTATACACATATGGATTTATTATATACCCCCAACTCTTTACAAATTTATTTCAAGTATCAAGTACATAAATGTGTTGGTTGCAACTATACCTCTGACCTAGCAGGGGAAGTAATCATTGCTAAAAGAAATTTTCTTTTGCAATATAGTAGAAGGTTCATATAAACAGATTGTTTCAGTTATGTACTGATGTAAGATTTATAGAAAAGAGTCAGTTGAGAAAATGGTCAGTCTATGAAGGACTTTTTGGCAAAGCCAAATTGTCCTTAATTTTCTAGGGCAAGGAATGGTTAGGGAAGGAAATTTCAGGTCAATGGAGTGGGCTAAACTAAGCTCTATTAGGAATGGCTGTAGCTCCATGTAGTTTGGCTCGACTCCATTAAAACACAAACCACGAAATTCAACATGGTCCTAGGCTCTGGTATATAGAGACACATAAGTGAACAATTCTGGTCTGTACGAATTTCCAATCTCACAGGAAGAGCTGTAAGTAAGAAAAGATTATTATAATGCAGGGCACCACACAATGAGGTAGTGAATTGGAATCTGGAATTTAGTCTGGAAAGATGAATTCCAGGGATAAATTTAGAACTAAAAAGAATGTTATCAACACTTAGAGAGACAAAAGAGTTACTTTGTTCCCATAGGGTTGCTCTGCATAAAGTTATTTATGTAAGGTCCTTAAAGGGACAAATGGTATTAGTTGAGGTGATAGAATAAGTGTATCCATGCAATTACACACTTGGTGAAGAAATGCTTCCACTTTCTCAGCATTCAGTCCAAGGAAGGAAGAAAGTTACTGAAGAAGGACTGGGATGCTACTCCTTTTCAGTGATTCCAAGAATGACAGAGAAAAAACTAAAATTTCTGATATGATGCTCTTGTATCTTTCCTCTTTGAATGTCACCATTAGTAAAGAAATTTAAAATTTTTAAAATAGCTCACTCTCATGGTCATGGAGCTCACAGAATTGTCACAGCATCCTCATCGACATCTTTAAGACCTGACCATGGTTTATGAATGAATGACAGGTAGCTAACACTCAACTCAGTTACTTTGGAGTTTGGTACCATATGAGATAACAAATAAAATATAGCTGGTATTTTAAGACTTTGACTCTAAATTACAAATTTCAGATATAAAGTTCCCATATTGATCTAAGAAGTAGCTGAATCATCAACATGCAGAGATTTCTGGCATTCATGCTTTTCATGTATTGTCCTTCCCCTCTCCTTTTTTTTACGTCCCAAGAAGAAGATGGGGTCAATTGACAACAAGAGATAAAAACAAATGGGGGAGAATAAATATTCAGATTAATTTGAAAATTAGCCAGAAGAGAAATTGAAAAAGAAAATAGTACTTCTTTCAAGTTCCACATGGAAGAAAGCACGAGTAATGCTCTGATAGTGGATTAGTGCATTTGTGGACTAGACAGAAAGAAAAAAAAGAAATAAAATGGAAGGCTCCAGAGACACAGTCTTCCTCACCATCCTTTTAATGACTATTTATTATGCATAATAAATGGCTCACTGCCTTCAAACAGAAATGTACAACAGAGAATTTGATACAATTGCAGTTACATACAGACTACACAAGAAAACTAAAGAAAATGAAGATTTCAAAGAAAGATACATGCCAATGATTCTGTAGAGATTAAATCCTCAGGTTCCCTTCTAAAAGTTATTATTAAGTGGACCCTGAGTAGGACGGACATCAGCTCACGTGATTCTTATGTAGAGGTCCACAGATCACACTTAAACACTGCTATCTTCCTTCACTTAGATTTTCTAAGTGTAGTAGTTTAGTGGCAAACACTGGTAAGGGGAAAGTCATCTCTACTATTACAGACTATCTGTCACATTTGTAGCTTGCTAAATACTCCCTCCTTAACATAAAGTTATAAAGTACTGAAGCATTAATCACATATCAGTTCAATTCACTTCAGTCAAGTCCAACTCTTTGCAACTCCATGGACTGCATGCAGCACTCCAGGCCTTCCTGTCCATCACCAACTACTGGAGTTTACTCAAACTCATGTCCATTGGGTTGGTGATGCCATCCAACCATCTCATCCTCTGTCGTCCCCTTCTCCTCCCGCCCTCAATCTCTCCCAGCGTCAGGGTCTTTTCAAATGAGTCAGTTCTTCACATCAGATAGACGAAGTAATGGAGTTTCAGCTTCAGCATCAGTCCTTCCAGTGAACACCCAGGACTGATTTCCTTTAGGATGGACTGGTTGGATCTCCTTGCAGTCCAGGGACTATTAATCACATATATATGTATTTTAAAAGCATTCTACATCATTTTCTTGTTGGATTATGTTTTTATAATATTCTTATATATTATAATCCTAAATTTTAAAAAATATAATAGCTAGGGTTAGGTGTTGTGGAAGAAGATAAGGAAGAGATTAAAAGGAAAAAGAAGATTTGACATCAAGTTCCTCTGCTTATCTGTTGGTTGAATGACCTTTAGCAACTTCTTATCTACCCATAATCAAGAAAATCAATGACATCTTTCTATATCCCTTACAAATCTTAATTTCAATAATTATATTCAATGGCACTTGAGCACATATAGTTATCTAGTTATTTATATATAATACGGTAGAACATGTTTTTATTTTAAATGTCGTGCTATAGTTAAATGTCATAGCGAATAAAATAAAAGCTCTTTAACACATTTTATTTGTGTTTTAGAGCAGTGATAATTAATGACACCCAAAATGTGGCCTGAAAAATGATTATTTAATAATATAGAAATGCATATATTACGGATTAAGGGATGATCATTCTGTAAAGTAAGGGAAAAAAAACCCTTAATTATGTAAATTATGGCTTATAATTCCCTGAAAACAATGGTAAGCTATTTCAAGTTTCCTGATGAACTCTAACTGACCTCTCAAAGCCCTACTCCAAAGTCAACCTCAAGATTTCCTTAAAGTAGCCAATGCATACCCTCACTTTCAGGTGCTTTATCAATCTTTGTGGTACTGTGTGTCATATATCATTTCCACTGTCGCATGGATCATACTGTGTATTGGTTACAGTCCTATCTAGCCTCTAAACTATGAGCATCTTAAAAAGAAGAGGCTCAGTTGTATTTGTCTCTGTATCCCTCATCCTGAAGAAAACATGTAACATAAGGTAGATTCTGAATGGATGTTTGTGAAAGAACACATATGAATTTATATTTGTCTTCTTAGATAATTGTACTTGTTAATATTTAGAGCAGGAGCAAGGGGACTGAATTATAACCTTTGGCTTAAAGCACTGAAAACTATACTGAACCATCATTCTGAGAATGTCTAAGAGATTTCCCACTTTTCCCTCATTATGCTTACTATTTTAAACTGGCACATACCAAATTCTTTCAACAATGTATTTGATGCTCCTAAACATCCATTAGTGCCCTAAACATCCATTTTCTAGTGCTATAAACATCCATCGAGTGTTCTTGTTGGGTATGAAAGCACTGAACATTGAAGAGAAGGGTCTTAAATTTAGGACTTGAGTCCTAACTTTCCCATTTATTAACTACATAATGTTAGGAAATTTATTTTAGTTCTCTAAGACATTCTTGCCTCATTTTCTCATCTGCAAAACAGGGACAGAAACAGTACTTACCCTTCCAAAGTATGTGAGAGGCTTAAAACAGAGCACTTAGGTTCAGTACTTAGCATATAGAAAATATTTAATAAATGTAAATAATTATAGTCTACAAATTTTTGATTTTAATGAAAATGTCTTAATTACAAAGGATTCTTTGTAAGAGAAAAGCCTGTACTGTTCCATCATACAAACCTTTTTCTGTCATGTTAAATGCTAAATTATCTTTTTAAACTCTAGAATGAATATTGTTGATTTCAACAAATGCATTCTTAGCACCAATACAAATATTCATATGCATTTTTTCCTTTGATCTACAAATGCGATGAATTTATTCAGGTTATTTTCTAATTTTAATCAACTCTTAACATTTACAGAGTAAATTCTTCATGATTAAAGTATATTATTGTTTTACAAAATTGCTGAATTAATATTTTTGCATTATTACTTTACTGTCTCTTTTTGTGTTATTTTTATAGGTTAGGTTGTTTGGGTATCAGGGTTACTGAAATGAACAGAAGAGATTCCATCTTTGTCTCTGATTAGCCAACAGTATAAAAACTATTTGCTCCTCATATTTTGCTTATTTTAAAAACCTTATTCATGACTTCTTTTTTTTTCCAAATTTATTTATTTCCAAAGACATACATATTTATTAAACATTTACTGACTGATAGACTTTTCATATATATTATTTCATTTTTGTAATACTCATTTGTAGTTAGTAAGTGTATTATATGTAGTGTCACTAGCCTCATTTCTTAGATGTGGAAACATATTCAGAGGGATTATTGGCCTAAACTGGACTGTTGAAAAGATATTTATATAGGCCAATCTAACTCCATTAAGACATCCTATAGCTAATCACACAATGCAAAATAGAATGAGACTGACTAATATGTTTTAACGTCCTTTAAAAACAAAAATTAAAATGTGGAGATAGATGGGAAAGAAATATCAGTTTGCAATCTTATACTTCTGAAATAAATGAAATTTAGCAAAAAGGATAAATGTAGCAATTTTAAAATGATATTCAGGAAATAAATAGTTTTAAAATTTATATTCTAAAGAAACTAAATTTGCAACATTGCCAATCAAATCAATATTATAAGAGAACAAAATTAAATAAACAAATGTCACATATATATAAAATTCCTTTCAAAATTTATTGAAATATGGGATGAAAAAGGAAATGAATAATAAAAAGTAATAAGTGGGCCATCAATATATAATAAGTTCACAAGTCACACTTTAAAAATATATATAAAGTAATTACATTGTAGAAAAATTATAAAGGAAAAATTTAAAATATCATCAATAGCAAATGATACATTTGCAAGTTTGGCAATGGTAGCATCAAAAGTTAGAGAGTCCCTGGCCTCAAACTGGGAGGGATATAGTTCAGTCCTTTGGTCATTTACTATAGTTCTCATATTTCCATATTTGTAACCTCACAAAGAAACCTCAGACATGCAGATGGTACCACTCTACTGGCAGAAAGCAGAGAACTAAAGAGTCTCTTGATGAAGGTGAAAGAAAAGAATGAAAAAGCTGGATTAAAACTCAACATTCAGAAAACCGAGATTATGGCATCCAGTCCCATCACTTCATGGCAAACAGATGGGGGGAAAAATGGGAACAATGTCAGACTGTATTTTTTTGGGCTCCAAATTCACTGCAGATGATGACTGCAGCCACAAAATTAAAAGATGCTTGCTCCTTGGAAGAAAAGCTATGACAAACCTAGATAGCATATTAAAAAGCAGAGACATCACTTTGCTGACAAAGGTCCATATAGTCAAAACTATGTTTTTTCCAGTCGTCATGTACAGATGTGAGATTTGGGCCATAAAGAAGGCTGAGCACCGAAAAATTGATGCTTTTGATTTGTGGTGCTGGAGAAGACGCTTGAGCATCCTGGGAGCAGGAGATAAAACCAGTCAATCCTAAAGGAAAGCATCAGTCTTACACTGGAAGGACTGATGCTGAAGATGAAGCTCCAATACTGTGGCCACTTGATGTGAACAGCCAACTCATTGGAAAAGACCCTGATGCTGGGGAAGATTGAAGGTAGGAGGAGGAGAGGACAACAGAGGATGAGATGGCTGTATGGCATCACTGACTCAATGGACATGAGTTTGAGTCAACTCTGGGAGACAATGAAGGATAGAGAAGCCTGGCATGTTGCAGTCCATGGGGGTCACAAGGAGTCACACGTGACTTAGCGACTGAACAATAACACAAAGAAAATCTCACTGACCAAGTAAAATTATAGCCCCAAAATATCCAAATAAAATGACATGAAAATACAAATCAGACAGTGGCCAAATACTCTAGAAGTAATCCTCCATTTTAAAAAACTGTCAAACTTCTTATTTAGGCCTACTCACTAATAGGGCTCTTTTTCATTACAAAGTCCATCTTAGGAAGCATAGGTGACATTTTCTTCTTGATAATCAGCAACACTATTGTATAGTCACAATAGGACTATTCCATCATGGTTAAACAATTTTCAATTTAAACTTATTAGCTAGCTATAAAGCCTTGCTTCATCTATTAGACAATGACGTGTTTTTCTACATATTGATTCCTGCTTCGCACATGTGTGTCACTGTTTGTAGGGGAGACAGAATGAGGGACGGCAAGGGGACTATTTACATTCACTGCGATTGAGGGGGCTGGGGCAGGAATTACTGATGGGCTATGGGTCACAGCACAAGACCATAGTGTCCTTGTTCTCTGTGAAAGTGAAAGCCACTCAGTAGTGTCCAACTCTTTGTGACCCCATGGACTATACAGTTCATGGAATTCTCCAGGCCAGAATACTGGAGTGGGTAGCCTATCCCTTCTCCAGGGGATCTTCCCAACCCAGAGACTGAACCCATGTCTCCCACATTGCAGGCGGATTCTTTACCAGCTGACCCACCAGGGAAGCCCAAGAATACTGCAGTTGGTAGCCTATCCCTTCTCGAGAAGATCTTCCCGACCCAGGAATCAAACCAGGGTCTCCTGCACTGCAGGAGGATTCTTTACCAGCTGAGCTCAGGGAAGCCTGACATGTTCTCTCTGAGGGACATATAAACCATATTCAAAGGGAGTAGGTACAAAACTTTACTTCGTTGTTTTTGTTTAGTTGCTAAGTTGTTGTTTAGTTTTTTATGTCCAACTCTTGCAACCCCATGGACTCTAGCCCACCAGGCTCCTCTTTTCATGGGATTTCCCAGGCAAGAATACTGGAGTGGGTTGCCATTTCCTTCTCCAGGGGATCTTCCTGATCCAGAGATGGAACCTGCATCTCCTGCATTGGCATGCAAATTCTTTACCACTGAGTCATTCAGGAAGCCCTTAAAACTTTACTAGAGCTCAGGAAATTTTACCCTTACCCCTTTGCTGTCTTTGTGTTAAATTCATAGCCTGGTTGCCAAGAACAACAGCACTACAGTGTGATATTTATGGGTAATTGATTTGGATCATCTTTTCCTGTATTCATCTTTATTTTATGGTCATATTGAAAAGGATTGAATTTTTCCATCTGGTATATAAAGTCTCTGTGACTTAAGATTTTGAGATATGAATGCTAGAAAATGACTAAAAACACTAAGTGTATTTTAAAGGTTCTGTAATGATTGAAGATGATATAGTTGGTGGTGATATGCATCAACAAATTAAAATTTAAGATTTCTCAGGGTAAATACCAAACATCCTTTCTCCTGCTCCAATTTTCCTGATCACTATGGAGTAAAGGTAATTACAGTTATAGAAAAGTGTAGACTTTTAAGAAAATTTGGAGATGATATAGCAATCCATAAAATCTTTGTAAAACTTCTCCTTTCTAAGTACAGTAGTGTTAGGTTGTTATCATGGACTCATGCTATTAATTTTCATCAACCATTTTCTTTTTTACATTGCCTGTCATGCTAACTTCTAAGGAAATTAAGCCACTTGGTATCATCACTTCCATATAATCCTAATCCATGGTCAGATGGCAAAAAGAATGATAATATTTTATACAGCTTCTCTTATCAAGAAGAGGGATATCTCATTCTCCTGTTGAAATTGGCCTGGCTTTGAAACTTACATTGTCTAAAAGACAGTGAAGAAAGTGAGGCTGTGCAAATCCTTACCCTAGTCCTCAACAGCCCTTTCTTAGATTGCTGCCGCCGTGTGAATAAGCCCAAGTTAGATGACAGAAAAGAGATCAAGGGGAAGAGAACCAAGGCCCCCCAGCCAACAGCCAGTTAACTGTCAACCATAAGAATGAGAATGATAAGCCCCCGTTTATCACACTGATTGACTATACACAAGATCAGCAGAGCCCAGCCAAGATGAAAAGAACCACACAGAAGAATTGGGAACTACGTTAATGGCAGTTGCTGTTAAGCCAGAAGATTTTGGAGTAATATTTTATGGAGCAACAAATGATCCTTAACTTCATGACATGTTAGCACTGCTAGTGCACTAGTTATTTATATTTTTGTAGCATAACTAGTATCTCTGTAATTACAATCAGGCTAGCTTTCTTTTTCATATGCTTTGTAAAATATGGGGCTAAGTATACCTATACTCATGTTACTGTGTTCCACGTGTAAAGACTGGGGTGACACAAGAGACAGCCTCATACAGTAGTTAAGTGGCCAGGTCCTAGCACTACACAGATTTTCTTGGAGCCCTTCCCACCACACACTGGTTCTTTGATTTTAGACAAATGGATAAATTTCTCCATGTTTTCTTATAAAATAAATATAATAACATCTCCCTTATAAAGCTGTAGTAGGGAGAAAATAGCTTACTTAATGTCTCATGTGTAGTAGGTATTCAATGGATATTTATTTTAAAATTTGTAGCACACTGCAGTAACCTTGATGTTTTTCATTAATATATCATTCCAACTCCTTTAATTCCCATAGCTTATCTTTTAATGTCTTTATACTCCATAACTTTGTAATGAAAAAGAAATGTGTGAGGCATATTAGAAATCAGATAGGTGACAGTTTTGGAATCCAAGAATATAGTCTATTTTCTTTATATTTCTGGAGGATAAGTAATTGCCTAGTTTACTAGAAAAATGCTGTCATTTGAAATATACAGGGGATTTATACTACTAGAACTGATCTCAAATATCCAAAAAAATAAGTATTTACTTGATGTTTTTAAATAAAATAGTAAGTTCAGTGAATCAAAGCTTGTATCCACAGCCATATTAATTTGGAAAGTGGGAAAGATGGCAAATACTTTATATGGAATAGCACAATTCTACTACCATCGAAAGAAGAACAGTTTCATAAAACATTTGGCTTTGTATAGTTCTGTGTTAAGCTTTGGAGAAACATTATCAATAGAGGTTTTAAAATATATAGTATATTGCTGGAACTTCCCTGGGGGTCCAGTGGTTAAGACTTCAGCTTTCAATGCAGGAGGTGGGGATTTGATGTCTGGTTAGAGAGGTAAGAACCTGTATGTCTTGGGGCCAAAACACCAAAACATAAAACAAAAGCAATGTTTTCACAGAGTCAAAAAAAAAAAAAAACCTGAAAAAATAGCCATTAAAAATGATCATTCATTAAAAATGGTCCACATAAAAAAATAAATCTTTAAAAAAATAGAATATATAGTATATTGTAATGATGTTTTTATATCCCTTGCCAGATTTATAAGGGATGAGAGTGGAGATGCTGCTCCTGAGAAGTAGAGGACTTAAAATAGAGGTTTAAGGTCCATTGGAAAGGATGAGGCTCAACAGATATTGTCTGAACGTGTCTGAATGAGAGGAAAATGCCCCAAGCATCTTTTTGTTTTCATTCCTGCACTGTTTCTGTTAATCGCAGCAAGAAGCACACAGACCATCGCCGAAGATCCATCAGAAAGGATGAGGCTCAATACATACTATCTGAAGGTGTTTGAATGAGAGGAAGACGTCCCAAGCATCTTCTTGCTTTCATTCCTGCACTGTTTCTGTTAATTGCAGCAAAAAGCACACAGACTATCATCAACTCATCAAACTCTTCTTTAACAATCAAGATCCAGTTCAGATGTTACTTTTGCTCTCTCCTCTATGACCTAATGGTATGAGGTTCAGGTTTTTATTGCGACTCATTATATTTCACTATGATTTTCTTTTAAAAGGTATCCACTCTTGCTCTCACTCTCTCTGCCTTATTGGTAACCTTTCAAAGGGCAAGGTCATTAAATTTTCATCTCATTGATTCATCCATTTATTCAGCAAATAGCTGAGTACCTAATATAAGCCAGATGTGATACCAATGACTAATTATACAAAAAAAAAATTAAGATACCAGTCAAAATTTCTACTATCAAGAGCCACTGTATTTAGGTGGAAACACGGAGCAATACATACATGATTACCGTATTACCTTATGTAAGCTATGAGAAATAAAGTGCTATGAGGTCATGCAGGGAGAGCCCTTAAAATAAAGCTAGTGAGTTCAACAAAGGTTTCTTAGAGGACAGGACACTTCATGTGAGGTTAATGAGATGAATGGGAGGAAAAAGTGTGCTTATAGGCTTGTTGGTGATCTAGAGCAAATAAGAATATAGGAAAAAAAATCACCATGACTGAAGTGCTGAGTGAATGCCATACCTATTATTTTTACACAGGTATTGAGGTAGTAGGACCTCAATAAATGCTGAATAAAGACTGAATAAAGCTCTGAGGAAAATGATGCATGGCTGACAGATCTACAGAAGGGAACATCAGTTTACGTGATCCTAGGAGGTGGAGACAGGGAATAACAGCAAGTGAGTGTAAAGGCTTCCTCTCACCATCATTCAGCCCAGCAATGTTAACAGGCAAAGACTCTCAGTGACATGTTGGTGTGTGCTCTGTCTGCAGGGGAGGGGAGTCAGGAATAGCCTATCAGAAATCTTTTGAACTGTCAAATACTGCGATAAGTAACCAAAGGCTGGGACACAGGGGCATTTTAGAAAACATACTCAGTGATTCCTTATGTCTTACATGCTTTGGATTTCAAAGAAATCTTCTTTCATTTTTCTACTTATTTTTCTTTCATTTAAGAAAAAACTTTTAAAAAAGATGCATATATGTAGAATTTAGGAAAAATATAGCCCAGATGAACCTATTTGCAAAGCAGAAATAGAGACACAGATATAGAGAACAAATC
The DNA here is from genome assembly GCF_019320065.1 of Cervus canadensis. Classification (NCBI taxonomy): domain Eukaryota; kingdom Metazoa; phylum Chordata; class Mammalia; order Artiodactyla; family Cervidae; genus Cervus; species Cervus canadensis. The sequence continues at coordinate 55,177,537 of NC_057399.1, forward strand.
TATGGACATCAAAGAGGGAAAGAGGGGGATAAATTGGAAGACTAGGATTAACATATGCACATTACTATGTATAAAATAGATAACCAATGAGAACCTACTGTATAGCATGGGGGCGGGGGGTTGGAAAGAAGGTACAGTCTGTTTGTAGGATATATTAACCTTAAAAATGCATTCCAGTATACAGTAGGTGCAGACAAATACTGTGATTCCACTTAGATGAGGTACCTAGAGCAGTCAAATTCAGTCAGAAAGTACATTGGTAGATGCCAGGGGCTGGGGGCATGGGGAGGGAGAATGGGGAGTTAGTGTTTAGTAAGGACAGAGTTTTAAGTTTAGGAAGGTGAAAAATTTAGGAGACAGATGATGGTGAGAGTTGCACAGCAACGTGTATATACTTAGCACCACTGAAATGCATAGTTAAATATTGGTGAGATTGTATGTTTTACATTATGTGACTTTTACCATAATTGTGTATATATGGGTAATTGCTCAGTCATGTCCAGCTCTTTGCAACACTTTGGACTCTAGCCTGCCAGGCTCCTCTGTCCATGAGATTTCCCATGCAAGAATACAGGAGTGGCTTGCTATATCTTACTCCAGGGGATTCTTCCTGACCCAGGGATCACACTGGCTTCACCTGCATCTCCTGCGTTGGCAGGGGGATTCTTTACCCACTGAACCACCGGGGAAGCCCCTACCACAATTAAAAGTGCATTAAAAACACTACAGAAGGATCCTTCACGTATGCCAGACCCTGTGCTAGATACTGATGATACCAACAGACGTAGACCAGAGAAGACAAACTCACCAAGTACTCTCTTCTTCTCAGGGCTCTGCTGTAGATGAATAGCAGGAAACTTGTGTGGGTTTCTTACAAGTCAGAGAAGCCAGCTGCTACTCTTAAGTGTTCCTTCTTAGGAGATACGTGAGCTGATATGAGTGAATAAGATCTCTTCACCACTCAGGTACAGAGCTACTAGCGTTTACTGAACGTCCATTATATCCTTTGCATTTGATGCAGATCCTCTTCTTAATCCTCAACATAACCCTATGAAGTAATAACCTTCATTTTGCCTCTTAGGAAACAGAGACTGCTTATTTGTGAAGGTTAAATCATTTGCACAAATTCATGTAAGTGTTAAGTGACAGAGATTGATTCTGCAAATGTTTGTTTCATTCTAAAAGCCTCAATTGTGAGTTTCTACCCTAAAAATGCTTTCTTGCCAAGCATATCATGATTCTATTCCATAGACTGCTTTATGTGAATGTAAAATCAGGCCAAGACAAGACTCTTAATAATACATTCTAGACTATATTCTACACACCCCCAAACAATATCACTTCTATGCTCCCTCTGCACTGACTCTGAGGATGTAATACAATCAGGCACACCCAGGAAAGGAACAGCGTGAAATGCATATGTTTGTTTCCCCAGGATCTTCTAACATGGTGAAATATTCCTTAATCATAAAAAGGTAACGGGTTGAAACCAGTTATAGCCATGCATCACTTCCTAATTTAAAATGATGCCTCTCCTAATAATGTAATTTCACAGAACAATAAACAAAACAGCCATCTATTTGGTTTTTATATTTCATCTGTGGATCAGATATGTGAAAGGATTCTTTGGGCAATCTTTGAGAAAGTGTTTAAGGAAGTCACAATGTGAATAATAAGCGAGGGCAGAATGGGGATCTTGTCTGCCTTCACCCTCTGCTGGATAAAGCAGCATGGCTGCTTCTCTATAGAAGAAGGAAGCTATGGGGCTGTTTTAGTGTTCTCATTCCCCAAAGAAGGTTATTTTCATGTCTAATCAATTCTCTGGTTCAGCCGAATGGTTAATTGCTGAGAAAGTCATCTGATCAAAGCGACTGGACCTTATCAACTACTTGACACTGCAGTGGGGTTTTCCATTATCAACCTCAATTGACTCAAAAAATGGATGATTATTTAGCTTTAATCAGAGCAGTGAGGCTATTATAAAGCTTGACTCTGCTTTTCATTGGGGTTACAGTGGACTCAAATGGAGTTGCCATGGATTATAGTAGAAGGAACACAATCTTTGGAATAAGATGTGAATTTGAAACTACCTCTGTCATCTATGAAGGCTTCCCTGATGGTTCAGTGGTAAAAAATTGGCTAGCAATCCAGGAGATGTGGAGATGCAGGTTCAAACCCTAGGTTGGGAAGATTCCCTGGAGAAGGAAATGGCAACTTGTTCCAATATTCTTGTCTAGAAAATCCCATGGACAGAGGAGCCTATCAGGCTACAGTCCATGGGGTCACAAAGAGTCAGACACGACTGAGCACCCACGCACACCTGTCATCTACGAATGATTTCTGACAACTGGCTTGACTTTTTCAAGGATATGTACCCTCATCTATACAGTAGTGAAATTAATATCTACTGAATGTAGGGAGAACATAAAGTAGTATTAAATAGTTAACTATTTAACTAGGATATATTAAATAGTACATCCTAGTTCTGTTCTATTATCTTTGCAATCAAAAGGCAATCCTAGCAATATGAAAAGGTAGCTGGAGAGAACATGACTCTTTATCTTGCCTTAACTTCCTGTCTAACTTGTTAAATAACTTTGGTGGAAATAAAGCACACTATTTACTAACATACTTTTCTGACAACTGTATCACAGCAGTGGAAAATGGAAACAGCACTATTCTAATAAATCATCTTAACAGCTCAGTAAGTTTTTAATGTTGGCTTAGCACTTTTATCTGTTTAAAGAAAAATGAGATAGAAATAGAGTATTCTGCTATTATTCTACCTCTGCAAGCTTGCAGGACACACTGCAAGGGCACTGTGCATTAAGAATCTATTGTGCACCCTGGACTTTTTTTTCCCAAAATCTCACAAAAGATTTACATGTTAGACCAAAAAAGTGATAGTTATAATAAAGCCTTTTCTTCCCACCATGGCCTAAAGGCTACATATTAGTTCCAAAGATATGACTTTGGGTTACAAATCAGGTTAAAAAGTTGCATCAAGAAACATTCTTATTCAAGTGGATGAGGTCCACTTTCCCTTAACTATTCCGTAATATGCAGTGGCAAACTAATACTATGGAGCTCTGCATAACTGATAACATTATTTGGAGATGTTCAATAAGCCAATGTCCCCTACCTTTTGCAACTGGGAGTTGTGAAATGCTAGAAATTTGCAACAACCCAAGGATTCTTGCCTGGAAAATTTCATGGACAGAGGAGCCTGGCAGGCTCCATAGGATTGTCCATAGGATTACAAAGACCAGAACACAACGGAGCACACATACACAGACACACACAAGGAATCCTTTAGCTTTAGAGCAGAAGATAGTGGTAAAAATAGTCTTCAAGTTCTTTAGACAAAACTCAGTAATGACTATTCCCACCGCCAATAAAGGCTTTGACTTTATCTTCTCTCAGTCTGTTTTTTGGTGGCTTCTTAACCTTACCAAAGATGCTGCCCATGGTGTTCCACTGTCCCTGAGTTCATGCATTTAAGTTGAGAAGCGAAATAAAGAGGAAGAGAGGCAAAAAATTGAGGCTAGCCTAGAAGTTGTTGAACAAGATTTGTGGTTCGATTCAACAACTAGGTATTGAATCACTGCTTTTTCAACCCCCTGAGGTACCTACAAAATGAGGTAGATATAGCTCCAAATTGTTCACACACTGAGTTGGGTATATATGTCTGATTTCCAAAAGCCACTAGAAAGGTCTGAGTAAGTTATCTCCAATGCGGGAGAGGAGGGAAGATGGTTTCCTCCAGTGTGTGTGTGTGTGTGATTTTAGGTAGTTTGTTTTAATTCTCAAAGACTCACATGCATATATTTTATTCCAGTGCTGATCAATGGATAACAGCTGCCTGCAACACAGTGTAAAAGAGGTCCCTGAGGTTGTCTGTAGGCTTGGCAGAAGAGGGGTCAGGTCAGAGGGTCAGCGATACGAACAAAGTGGGTGAAAGGAGCAAACTGTGTTTTCAGTGGGTCATCCCAGGGCCTACAGGATAAAATTCAGGCTTACTAGTATGGCATAAAAGATTCATATTTCGTATTGCATCCCGTGTTGCAGCACAGTACCCAAGGATGACTAAGTACTCGGTTACTCTACATGCCATACTGTTCCACATTTTTGAACCTCTATACAACTCCCTTTTCCTGGAATAATTTACTTAAATTTCAAGATCTTTCTTTTAGGGAAAATCTCTTTCAAGTTTGAACTCAAAAGACTTTTGACGTCATTACCATCTTAAGTAGATCTGCCTGTTTTTGTCTCCTCCTCCTACAAGAGGACTTCAGCAAACAGTTATAATAAAGGGGCTTGTTTTACATTCATTGTCATATTAGTGATCTATTTCTGGGCAACAGATTGCCCTAAAACTTAATAGTTTAAAATAACAACAACTGTTCTTTATGTGAGTAATTTAGGACTGTCACAGTTGATGGTTCTGGCTCAAGGTGTCTCTTTAGATTGCGGTCAAGGTGTCAACTGGGATTACTGTCATTGCCAGACTTATCGGAAGCTGAAAGTTCACTCCCAAGCACACTCATATGGCTGTTGTCAGGCACTGGTTTCTTGAAGGCTGTTGGACCGAGGGCCCTGGTTCTCCACCATAACAGTGAACCTCTCTACAGGGCTTCTCACAGCGGGCAACTTGATTAGCTCAGAACAAGTAGTGGGAGAGAAAGAAAGAAATACCAAGGCAGTAGCCACTGTCTTTTTAAATAACCCAATCTCAGAAGTGGCACTCATCATATTTGTCAAATGTTATTTATTTGAAGCAAGTCCAGTAAGTTCAACCCACACTGATGGGGAAGAGATTCCACAAAGGCATGAAAATTGTGTCAGGAATCACTGCAAATCATCACAGAGTCCATCTATCACTTTAGTATTTTCCCCAACTGGGTTGAAACCACAATTAATTGCTCTATGTTTCCCTAGCATCTGTCTAGTGTTTGGCACAGTAAACAATGAAGAAAGGAAGAAAGGAAGGAGGAGAATGAGAAGGTAAGAGCCATCAAAGTCATATCATAAATTGAGTCCCTTAACAACTGGAAACGACCAATCTATAAAACTATTGTTCAGGAGAGAGAAACAAATTTGAATATCTTAGCCAAGACTGAAATTACATGGACATTCTAGCATTATGGCCTTTGATTATGCCATTTAGCAAAAAAAGAATTTGTAGTTTAGAACTGCTATATAGATCTGGAAAAGAATCTCTGAATTTAGAAATATAAAGACTAATTATATTCATTTTCCTGGTTCATGGAGGTTCCTTGCAGTATATTTTATGACCAAAAGGCCCTGTGGCTGAAACACTGACATTTATGGATGCAGTTTTATGTAATAAACGGAAGCTCAATTACCTTAAATGGGTTTTCTTAAGTGCTATATCCAAAGTGAACTCTAATTTAGGCTGATTTCTCTTAGAATGATAAATGGAGAAATGTCAAGTCTCTTGCTTTAAAATACTTGATATGACATTTTTCCTTTTGAAATATAGCTCTCAGTCCATCCCTCCCTTCCTCCTTCACTCTCTCCATAAACATGTAGGTGATAGGAAAACATAGGTGATTAAAATCTGGTGCCTACTCTCAGAATCCAGCATATGTACATCCAGATATGCATGCAATCAATCATAATATAATGTAAAATAACAATTTATAATGTGAATAAACTATAATGTGAATGTAATATACAAAATACTCTAGGATTATAGGAAAAGAGGGATCAGCTTTGTCTGGAAGAGATCAGAAGGTAATAGATGAGATATGCTATAGACTTTTAATCATGAAATAGAGTGTACACAATGGTTTGATATATTCCTTAAAAGAAACCTATCTATAAAAGAAATCTATAAAAGAAACCTATCTATAAAAGAAATCTATCCATAGGATGTAGATAATTTAGTTATGGGTCAAACTTCTTGAAACTTACTTAATTCTAGTAAAAGCCCCCTTTGACATGAAAAGACTTTATCTGACATGAAGTTGTATAGGATTTCAATAAATTATTCTGTCCTAATGAGCATCAATTTATTTTTTTAAAACAAAATAAATTAGGAGCATTTCAACTGCAATTTCAGGAAAAGGAAAACGAACTAATGATGGAAGACTCACAAAGCAAAACTTTTCCTGTCACTGCTCAGAGAGGCAACTGTAATAGTTTCCAGTTCAGCTTAACTGTGATTGATTTCGTGGCAATTTAAATGTACAAACAATACATTTATTCACACGAGTTAATTTGATTGCAGCTTTAGAACTAACAAAGGGCAGTTGGAACACTTTCAGACCTGAGTTCTGTTTCAATTTCTTTGCTTTTATGGTCACATTAATCATTAAATTAGAATAGGAAAAAAATGTTGTTATAAGATACAGTTCGACTATATTAATTGTACTTTCAAGATAAAGGATTCTGATGTTCATATTTAATTTTGATTAATTTCCATAATAGAACATTGCAGCTAAAAGAAACATTAACTCCAGCTTAACTATATTTTCAATTTATTATCAACCAAATATACTGAAAATTAAACACAGTTCCATTCAGAGAAAACAAATGTTATATGAAGTCTTATTTTAATTGAGAACTAGAATGAGTGTGAAATGACATGCATTAGCCCAATTAAAATATGCATTTTTTAAATCCCAATCTTGGGTTCTCTTGAAAAACTCTGGTGTCAGAAAGAATAGACATAAGTTAGCATCCTTAAACATAACATTTTAGCATTCAAAATGGCTATCAACTCTCAGAAAAGAAATGGATTATAAAAAGGTGGGATAGGAGAGAGGGGGGATGGTTTGTTGGAAAGACATCATTGCATACAATTTAGAGTTGGGAAAGTGTATAAAATATGATCTAGTAGACAGACATCCTCAATTAAAAAAGTCAAGCTGGTAATCTGTCTCCTCCTCTCCCAGCTACCATATTCCATGCCTATAATAAAGGGACAATTCAGATCACTGAATAGAGACCAGCCTCTAAAGGCATTTCCTTTCTTAATCATGTCACAGATAACATTTACAAATCTTCTATATGCAAGAAAATCAGATAAATTAAAAATAGTCATTTTAGCTAAGGCCTTATGACCCAGTAAGAGAAGACAGATCTCATTAAGCATGGAATCGTGTTGATGAAAAGGAGGGAAGAGATCTGAGACATATTTCTAAAGCTGTGTTGTGCTTAGCCACTTGGTCGTGTCTGACTCTGTGACCCCGTGGACTATAGCCCACCAGGCTCCTCTGTCCTTTGGGATTTTCCAGGCAAGAATACTGGAGTGGGTTGCTGTGCCCTATTCCAGGGGATCTTCTTGACCCAGGAATCAAACCAGGGTCTCCTGCATTGCAGATAGATTCTTTACCAGCTGAGCTACCAGGGAAGCCCTATTTCTAAAGGGGGGTGGGTAAATCTCAAATAGAAACTTGAGAAATGCTATTTGTCCCCCTATATTAGGTTTCTTCAAGCTGGAGGTCTTCTGTTTCAACATTCTCCATAAATGTTTCATTCTCTTCTTCTCTTTGTTCCCAAATCATCATAATTTCTTCAAATGAGAAGACTAAAATAAACAAACTTTCTTTTCTCTTCATTCTCTAATCTATTTATTCTCTACTTTCATTCATAGCTTTGATATCCTTTCTTCTTTCTCCTTTTTGAATTATTTAATAGCTTTTTTCTATGCAAATGTTCTATAAGGAATAGAACATTTATACAAAAAAAGAAAAAGAAAAAATAAGAGGGAAAACCCATTGAGCAAACCTACCAAGAATATATTTTATAGACAGACAGCTTAGACTCAACCCACACTCTTTCCTGAGCCAACGTGACCTCTATATTTTTCTCTTCTTATATTTTCATTCAGTTAAAAATTATTTCCCTTTATAAATGTCCACATTTTGTTTTTCCTTCAGCAGATATAACTTTTGGAAAAAAAGAAGCATATCACATGTAGACTTGTTTATAGTAAAAAACACACAGTGAACATTCAATGCATAAATATTAAAACAAAGATACTAAGGAAAAGACTTAGGCACTAGAGAACAAATGCTACAGGGTATAAGAACTATTAATTAAAAGGAAAACAATTTTATTGTAAAATAACTCAGTTATAGTTTATCATAAATTATTTTAAATGTATTGTAATTTGGTGATCTTGAAGTTTTAAAACTACATAACCTAAGTATTACATCTATCACATCTATGGCAGGGATGTCATTAAGCATAAAAAGAAGCACTATTGTGTTTTGCTAGTGAAGACGATCACTAAATTAGCAAAAGCTGTAATGCTTCATCTTCCAAGTCTAAGATGCTAAATAAGACAACAGACAAAACAGGGGCTGCCCACAAAAGTTTTTTTTTTTTTTCCCCATTTATTTTTATTAGTTGGAGGCTAATTACTTTACAATATTGTAGTGGTTTTTGCCATACATTGACATGAATCAGCCATGGATTTACATGTGTTCCCCATCCTGATCCCCCCTCCCACCTCCCTCCCCATCCCATCCCTCTGGGTCATCCCAGTGCACCAGCCCTCAGCATTTGTCTCATGCATCCAACCTGGACTGGTGATCTGTTTCACACTTGGTAATATACATGTTTTGATGCTGTTCTCTCAGATCATCCCACCCTCGCGTTCTCCCATAGAGTTCAAAAGTCTGTTCTATACATCTGTGTCTCTTTTTCTGTCTTACATATAGGGTTATCATTACCGTCTTTCTAAATTCCATATATATGCGTTAGTATACTATATTGGTGTTTATCTTTCTGGCTTACTTCACTCTGTATAGTGGCCTCCAGTTTCATCCATCTCATTAGAACTGATTCAAATGGAATTCTTTTTTAACGGCTGAGTAATATTCCATGGTGTATATGTAACACAGCTTTCTTATCCATTCATCTGCTGATGGGCATCTAGGTTGCTTCCATGTCCTGGCTATTATAAATAGTGCTGCGATGAACATTGGGGTGCATGTGTCTCGTTCAGATCTGGTTTCCTCAGGGTGTATGCCCAGGAGTGCGATTGCTGGGTCATATGGCAGTTCTATTTCCAGTTTTTTAAGGAATCTCCACACTGTTCTCCATAGTGGCTGTACTAGTTTGCATTCCCACAGACAGTGTAAGAGAGTTCCCTTTTCTCCACACCCTCTCCAGCATTTATTGCTTGTAGATTTTTGGATAGTAGCCATTCTGACTGGTGTGTAATGGTACCTCATTGTGGTTTTTGATTTGCATTTCTCTGATAATGAGTGATGTTGAGCATCTTTTCATGTGTTTTTTAGCCATCTGTACGTCTTCTTTGGAGAAATATCTGTTTAGATCTTTGGCCCACTTTTTGATTGGGTCATTTATTTTTCTGGCATTGAGCTGCAGGTGTTGCTTGTATATTTTTGAGATTAATCCTTTGTCTGTTTCCTCGTTTGCTATTATTTTCTCCCATTCTGAAGGCTGTCTTTTCACCTTGCTTATAGTTTCCTTTGTTGCGCAAAAGTTTTTAAGTTTAATTATGTCCCATTTGTTTATTTTTGTTTTTATTTCCAATATTTTGGGACGTGGGTCATAGAGGATCTTGCTGTGATTTATGTTGGAGAGTGTTTTGTGTTTTGCCTATGTTCTCCTCTAGGAGTTTTATAGTTTCTGGTCTGACATTTAGATCTTTAATCCATTTTGAGTTTACTTTTGTGTATGGTGTTAGGAAGTGTTGTAGTTTCATTCTTTTACCCACAAAAGTTATGATGAGGCCAATCATGAAGTTTGATGCCCAACTGTCATTCCATCTCACTTCAAGATTTCTGCAGAAGACTAATGAACATAGAATGAGAATGTAACAGAAGACAATGTAAACTGGTTGCTGGAATGTAGGCTTATATATCTATCCCTTGATCTTTATTTTTAATTTATAGGGCTATAATGAGAATATATTCTCTATTTTTGTGCATGAAGCTCTCTTCTTGAAGAATGGAGCATCAGACTAGGGAGGAAAACCATAAAATAAAAGACCAGTAGTACTGCAGTTATTATGTGCAATAGGATCAATAAAGTGAAAATGAAATCACTCAGTCATGTCCGATTCTTTGTGACCCCAGGGACTGTAGCCTACCAGGCTCCTCAGTCCATGGGATTTTCCAGGCAAGAATACTGGAGTGGGTTGCCATTTCCTTCTCCAGGAGATCTTCCCGACCCAGGGACTGAACTCAGGTCTCCCGCATTGTAGGCAGATGCTTTACCGTCTGAGCCACCAGGGAAGTCCATAGAGCATCCATATAGGGTCAAAAGAGTGTCATAAAATTGATATAAAAGATAATGGAACAAATCTTGAAAAAGTACTGGATAAATCAATAGAAATAGTGGACTTGGGCGCAAGTGAGATTTTAGAGGAGTAAATATGTAGTGACTGACAGGCTGGTTAACATTCTTGTCATTTATTTTATTCTTAGGTATACTGTCTACATCTGTCAGCAGTGATGCGCAGTAAAGAGCAGTTATACCAAGGTTTGCAACCTGGAGTTTTATCAATGCTTACTTCCACTTTCTGTTCTTAAAATAATCAATAGTCTGCTTTATAGTATCTCAGAAACATCTGAATGAATTATCCAGAGCAATAACATGCAATTGCAAGGACTTCAAACTTTTTTTTTTAACTTGATAAAGTCAGGAGTTAAATTCATTCTTCAAGTAATAGTGATGATTATCCCCCCACTATCATCTTGATCTCTTGAGGAACTTTTGGGAGCCTAGAAATATGAAGTATTAATGGAGATTATTTTCTGCTGAGATTGTTGTAACCTTGTCATTCTGATCATTGAGTTTGGATCTAAACACATATCAAAACACCTGGATAGTTACTGGATTAGTCAACACCATGGCAGGAAACAGGCATGATTGTTTGATGGGAGAGATGAATAAGGAAAAAAAAAATATTTATAAAGGTGGACAAGGTGTGAGAAACAAACAGGATATTGCAACACTTCCAGAATAGCAAAAGCAGGAAGTCCTTACTATCACAAGGCTTTACCCAAAGGAAATGGTCATTGAGACATTGAAAGTATAGGTGCGGTATGAACAGGGTCACCTGTCAGGAGCTGCAGCCTTTAGTAAAGAGACAAGTCCATCCTGTGAACACCTGGCCAAAAGTGAACTGGGGATTCAATATCCCAACCTCATCCATCTCCCTGCTGTTCATATCTTGACAGTGTCTTCATGATCTAAACTCAGAAAGCCAAACAACAAGCAAACCACACATGCCAGTCTTCTAGGACCTATAGAAAGGTGCTTGCATACTCAGTTGCTCAGTCATGTCTGACTCTGTGACCCCATGGACTGTAGCCCACCAGGCTTCTTAGTCCATGGGATTTTCCAGGCAACAGTACTGGAGTGGGTTGCCATTTCTTTCTCCAGAAGAATATTCCTGACCCAGGGACCAAATCTATGTCTCCTACTTGGCAGGCAGATTCTTTACCACTGAGCCACCTGGGAAGCCCTTAATGATAAAGAGGGGTTCTGGAGGACAAACATAGCATATTTGGCACAGAAGATCCTTTCATAATTTGTTAAAGCAGCAGGGTAAACTCTGGCAGGCAAATTCATTTTTAACAGTTTAAATTTTCACTGCTATCACTGTAGAGCTATTTTCCCTTCTCTCAAATATATTTAATGTAATGAAAAATGTATTTTTTTCCATACAAGAATTACAAGAATTGATTCAGAAATATTATGAAGTTGGAAATATTGACTTTGGTTCCATTAATCTTGTTTTCTCCTTTCCTTGTTCACCAAAGCGTAGGTCTTTCGTGATAGTCCCCTCCCCTATCATATTGGCCTCTAGAGCTATTGAAAACTGGTATCACTTAGCTAGTCTTTTTCTCTCCCAAACCAGCTATCAGCAAATAGTGTTAATGATATAAGCTTGCAAATCTTCACTAATGCCTTTGAAGCTTATCAAAGCACCACACCTTTGCCTGACATTTCAAAAACCCAGGTATGGAAGATAGTTTTGATGTATGGGAAAAAAGAAGACTATCATACAAATGCCCTGTGAGCCATGCCCAGTAATCGAGATTCCTTGGGGTAGTAATTGTGCTGTTGGTCAAACATTTGTGGTTCTCCTAGACATGTAGTATCATTGCACTTTCTTGTCCATTGTGGTTTGGTATGGTCATGCAATTTGCTTTGTCCAATAACAAGTATTGATTTTGGGAGGAAACTTTAAAATCCAATGCCTGATTCATATTGTTAGCTCCTTCTCCCTATCACAGTACTAAGCAATGTCAGATAGTGACTCCTCTGACAGCCAGGATCCTGAACTGAGTATAACTTGATGGAAATGTGCCATCAGTAAGCAATATATCTCAGCTGTTTGCAAAACTCTGAAATTTGGTGTTATATGCGGCCATGGCATAACATAGCCCATACGAATTGACACAATCCTCAGGGAATTAATTTACACCACTAATATAATCTTTGTATACAATGATACTCTGATTTCCTCCAAACTCTGATTTTTAGTATTTTGTTTTTAAAGTCCAAAAATACACTCAGGAGCATGTACATTCTGTGAATAGATTTATCTGATATATATGTCTGATATATCAGGGAAGGCTCAAGAAATTTCTGAAATATTAAATGCTCATACTCAAATGATTACCTTATATTTCACGAGTCAAGGATACAAAAATTGTGTGAATATGGTAATTATACAAAGTAACAGGAATGCTATCAATAGAACACACAAGGACATTTCTTAAACATGTGCTTTTAGAAAAATGTCTTATAGCTCCTCAGAAGAATTTGGAAATATTCCCACTCTGAAAAATAAATCCCTAAATTATGAGGCTGGAAAGTTACTTCTGATATTCCCATATTATTGGTTTCATGAGTTCTTTATTTATTTATTTTGTTTCTTAAACCTTCTAGAGTTTTTTTTTTTTTTCTAAGTTGAAATTATGTCTTTCAGAAATACTATAGGAAGGAAACAAGAAAACAAACAAACAAAAACTCCTGAAAGTAAAAGTAATTTAACTTTGGATATAATAACTAAACGGACATAAACATCTCAAAGAATGCTTTTCTGTTTCAACCATGACTATTCAATGGAGTGGAGAAAAACACAGGAATCACATTAAAGTAAAATTAATCAGCTGAAACATACTACATATGCCTCAGTGATTAACAAGAATATTTTATTTGTATCAGTTATGCAAATTGAGAACAAGGTATTTTAAGGTTTTCCCAGTTCACATATTAATTCAGAATATATGAAATAATTTGAATGCAAATGACCTAGAGGCATATCTCAAAAAGTCAATATACAAGCACAGAATTATAAACTCATTGGCCTTTTTGTGCTATATTAGTCCATTCTCATCAGAAAGTTTACCATTAAAACAATTTTCAGTTAAATAAAGAAGCCTTTTGCTTTTGAAGGGAAATGTGAAATCTTTGCTAATGACTGATGGAGTTTACCTTAATGTTCTCAAATCTCACGAGTGTCAAATTTACCTTGGGCACTTATTGAAAATTCAGACCCCTCTGTGACTCCAAAGAGCTTGATTTGGTGGTCAGAGGTCAAATTGATCAGGTTATTTCTGATGCAAGCCTAGTCATTGACCATTGAGAAACACAGCCAAGACAGAGCCCTTACAAGGGTATTGGACATTGATTTTGTCCATATGCATCACACATTTTTAGTTAACATGCTTTCTATAAAATTCTCTTCTCTAACAAGACAGGAGAAAGGATAATATGTTCTTTATTATCCTATTGATTTATTTTCCTTGATGAAGAGTAAATTATTCATTTTTTATTAAATGAGTAAACCATTTACTATTCAAGTCACATATTATTTGACATTTCTCACAAGCAAATAACTCCTCAGAAATTCTGTGATCGTGAAAATTAGACTGATAACTTGCTGTATTTAAGACGGTGTTAATTGTATCTGACTTCATTGAACTCAGACACCCCCTAATTTCATCCATTGTTTCCTATTGAGAATAATCTTCAAACTTCACATTGATTAGACTATTTTATTACTGTTTTATAAAAACTTTCTCACCACTGGCAATGCCTTTGTAAATGTATCTCTATTTGACTTGTATGAATTCTATAAGCTCTTTTATTTTCCCTGGGAACCTCTGAGACATTTCCTGAACATATAAAAATATTGTTCAGTTGTACACATTACAAAAATAAATGGACCTTACTAATTGTCGTTTGGTCAGCTTACTTTGCATTTCTGTTTGTTTCTTCTTTAAAAAACATAAGAAATACATGGTGTAATAATTGAAAAATAGCAAAAAATGAATAAATGAATGACTACCCCCAAATCCTTCCATTAAAACACAACTACTGTTAAATTTTGGCTTTGTATGCTTTTTAATTTTTTATCCTCTGTGCCTATAATTAAAACATTAAAAATCAAGATAAATATAATGAACACTATTATCTGTTATCTATGAAAGTGTGTGAGAGAGTAAATCCTGAGTTCTCATCACAAGGAAAAAACATTTTCTATTTCTTTAATGTTGCATCTACATTAGATGTTGGATGTTCACAAAACTTATTGTGGTAATCATTTCACGATGTATACTCAGATCATTATGCTATGCACCTTGTGCTGTATGTCAATTATATCTCAATAAAACTAGAGGCAAAAAAGAATAAAAACAAACAGATCAATCATCTGTCATGAACCTACTTTTTCCCTATTAACCTGTTTCTTTCTTCAGTGCTTACCACCTATTCCTCTATTTCATCTTCCCTCTTTTGTTGTTTTGCTGCTTCTAGGCTGCTGACCTATAGGACTGTATAAGTTTAAGGTATTCATCTTTGATGATTTGATACATGTATAGACTGCAAACTGTTTACCACAACAAAGTTAGTTAAACATCCTTCATCTCAAGTTAATTACCTTTTCATTTGTTAGTTATGGTGAGAACACTTAAGATCTGTTCTCACAGAACTTTTCAAGTATACAGTATACAACTGCTAGCCCTAATCATTATGCTACAGTCTACATTAGATCCCTGGGACTTATTCTTATAATTGTACATTTGTATCCACTGACCAATATGTCCCAATTTATCCCACCACCTCCAGCCCCTGGAAACCTATCCTCTGTTTCTATGAGTCTGATGTTTTTAGATTCCACATATAAGTGAGATCATACAAGGTTTGTCTTTCTCTCTTTGACTCATTTCACTTATCATGATGCCTTCAAGGTCCATCTACATTGTACAAATGGAAGGCTTTCTTTCTTTTATATGACTGAATAATATTTCTTCACACACCATACACAGAACACACATACCCACGTATATCACAATTGCATCATCTATTTATCTGTTGATGGACACATAGGTTGCTTTCATGTCTTGGCAACTGTGAATAATGCTACAGTGAACACAAAAGTATAGACATCTCTTAGAGGTAGTGATTTCATTTCTTTTGGATATATGCCAGAAGTGGGATTGCTAGATTATACAGTAGTTTTAAGTTTTTGAGGGACCTCCATCCACACTATTTGTCACAGTGGTTACACCAGTTTACTTCCTACTAACCATGCACAAGGACCCTCTTTCTCCATATCCTTGCCAGCTCCCTTTTTTAGAACCAAAGAAGCAAATGCTTCAGTTAGATGCATTTACATTCTTGCCTTTCTTTAAACATACACTCTTCTTACAAAGACAACCAAGAGATTTTGTTCAGGGAGCCAGGGTCCTCTGCTGAGAGTAATGAGGCTCATCTATACTTCTTTAGAATCTTGATCACTGTCACTCTTATGCACCTTCTTGTGTCAGTGATATATTCACATTGCAATTCATTGTCTTTCATTAGTTGAGATCAAAATCCCATGGTTTTAAAGGTATGAATCTTGTGGTAGGGAATTTGCTTCCTTTGGTGGAGTTTCATTACATGGTATATATTCTCAATATACCTGATATTAAAATGATGAACCTGAACAACGGAGTTTTTAACAAAAGAGGATTTCTACAGGAGTGATCCCAACACGCATGTTCTGATAAGCTTCAAAGTCAGGACTACCTCGGTTATAATTTTAGATGGATCATGGCATATACACATGTAGAAAAGGAAAGAATACTATGTTAATGAGTCAAATAGACAATGGATGTACATATGAAAGAGAAGGGACAGAATGGCAAAGTGTGAACAAGGTTTGCTGTTATACCGGATGTCCTATTTCTTCTACTAAGCAGTTATCACTGCTTATTAAAGGATCTAACTGGGTAAGTGCATTAAAGTAATAATAATAATAACAGCTAACATTTCTCCAGTGCTAACCATTTACCATGCATTGTACTGAACTCTTTATGTGTCATGTCACTAAGCCTCCAAACACCCCGTGATTAACTCACTGAAGTTAAGTAACTTAGCCACGATTACAAAAGTAGTAAGTTATGTCCCTGGAGGTGAGGGTCCAGAGCCTGTGCTCTTAACCACTCCATGGTGATAATGTTATTAATAATAATATGTGCTCTGAAAATGCTGCTTCTTAGCCTTTACTCTCAGAAACTATCATTAGTTCTTGATTCACTCAATTCTAAGTCCCTTGTCTATAGGGATGATAAAGTTTCTGTTCTGCAAAACAACTCACTATTTCTTAACTGGTATTTACCACTTTCTGCCCAGTGTCCCCCAAGGATGGAAATTCATGGCCCATGCACCTTATCCTGACCAGTCTGAGGATTGCAGTTAAAGCCACAGATCAAGCTATCCTCCACAGACCCAGCATAACATGGTATAACTTGGATTTGCCTCTTTTGGAAAAGGAAATAACTGGAGAAATAACTAGGTACGCTGTAGTAGGCTTGTAAAGGAGACAAAACCATGTCACCAAATGGTGCTCTAGAAACATTTAAGATAATTAAATATTTTATTATTCACTCATTTCATCTTAGTAAAATGTATAGTGTTAAGTGCAGTTATATCTAAAAAAATATAATACATCACATAGTATCCAGAGCTGTCAAAGAAACATGAAATTCACTTTTGGAAGGCAAATCTCAAACAAAAATTTAAGGATGGGAAGGAAAAAAAAATCCACCAGACTAATCAAAAGTTACCTCCTGGTGGCAACATTTTTTAAGATGAAATCCTATGGTTATAATTAGTTCCTTGATTATCTTTTAACCCAAAAGGGAAAAGACCATGATTAAGGATTATGATTTATTACTTCATATTTCTAAAGGTATTTACACTAAAAAAAGGAGAGATTCTACCTGATCTCAGATATGCCTAATTCTCCTGATCTGCACAAGTACTTGAGAAGAGACATTGAAATTTTAGTATTATTCAATCAGACAGAGTAATATATAAAATAGTATGAAAAATACATGATTTGGGGGGAAAGTCTTTCTTTCATGTAAGGATCCTAGGGAATGCATACTTTTCATTTTATCTTGAGTAAACTCATTATGATTATTATTGCTGGCACCAGGCTACAGAATGAAACACAAGTGAAAGAGCCAGAACAGTAAATTTTGAACCACAGAAACTGAAGCTGTTCCACAGTCCATTTTGCATTGTACATGTCTCTCCGGTATGTTATCACACATGTGCAAGTATTTATATTGTGGAATATATACTGCAGAATTTCAAATACTGAAATGTTTGACCATTTTAAGCTGTGTTACAGAGGATCATAATGTTGAAAACCCACATTTTGAACAAGGTACAAATCCCTAACACTCATTAGCTGTTTGTCCTCAGGCAACTATTTAATTAACATCCATCCACCCAGTTGAACAAGCCTTGACGTTTTTCTTTTTTCTCATCGTCTCACTCAATCCATTACTAAGTCTTGCCAATTCTGTTTCCTAAACTTCTCGACCCCATTCACTTCTCTGTCCTTTGTGTCATTACCTGCTCCAAGGCACTTCGATCTTTCTCCTTCACTCCTACAGAAGCCTCCTAATGGAAACCTATCCATCCTCTTGTGTTGTTTTCTAGTATAGTACCTAAAGAGCAACCGAAGTGACATTTTTACAGTACAAATCTGATTCTAGTTCACTAGTTAAAACAAACAAAATACAAATAAGCAAATAACACTTCTGTTTTCCCATTTTCTTTAGGTTAAAATCTAAAATTAATAGGTGGTCTGCAAGAAGGCCAAGCACAAGCCAGAGTCTCCTTTCTATACTCCTTTTTCCTTGTACTGCAATCACATGAGCCATCTTTGATTTTTCTAAAATGTGTCAGACTCCTTTCCTAGCTCAGGACCTTTGTAGACATTATGTTTCTCTTTCTGATTCTGTCCTCACCAACCCCACCCCACTGCCAACCTCTCCTTGGTTGTCAAATTCTTCTTTAGGACTCCCAAAACGTCCATTTTAGATCAGGTTTACTCTATAATCTCATACTGTTCTGGATTTCTCTGTAGCACTTGTCACAGTTGCGACCAACTGATTTGTTCTTTAATTGGCTGCACAGGATTTCTCCAGTGAATTAATGGAAATACCATACCTCATCAAAACACAGATTCAATGGGCCATACAAATCAGCTCTGCAAGAGACATAACAGGCAGTTGGTCAATCATTGTTGAATACATGAGTGGAACTCTGACCCTCAGATTCCCTCTGTCCAATGGGATAAGAAGTACTATCATGGGATAATACTGGGATATAATGTGATAATAAGTTTATTTCATAAGATTTTAGATTTTAACAAAGATTGATGAGATATCATCCCTAATGCAGAAATCATAGTGCCTTTCACATAGTAAACACTATCATGTTTGCTTTTTAACTTGATAGGTTTAAAAAAAATTACTGGAGGATAATTGCTTTACAATATTATGCTGGTTTCTGCCATGTATTAACACGAATCAGCTGCGGGTATACACACGTCCCCTCCCTCCTGAACCCCCTCCCAACTCCCCCTCTAGGTTGTCACAGAGCACTGGGTTGAGCTCCCGTGTCACACAGCACATTCCGACTGGCTGTCTATTTTACACATGGTGATGTACATGTTTCCATGCTGCTCGCAATTCATTGCACCCTCTCCTTCCCCTGTCTCTGTCCACAAGTCTCTGTCCACTTTTCTCTGTCCACAAGTCTGTTCTCTTATGTCTGTGTATCCATTGCTGCCTGCAAATAGGTTCATCAGTCTCATCTTATATCTGTCTGTTCCTGTGATAATACAACTTACATTACTTCTTTATTTTTACTTTTTTTGGTAATAATACTTAAAATTACAGACAAAAAAGACCAAATGAATTACTTTAAATACTCAGAAGCATATATTAGCAATGGAAGATTAGAAAGAGAAATTAAGGAAATAATCCCATGTATCATCACAAGAAGAATAAAATACTTGGGGGTAAACCTATCTAAGGAGGCAAAAGACCTTTACTCATAAAACTATAAGGTATGGATGAAATAAATCAGAGATGACACAAACAGGTGGACAGATATACCATGTTCTTGCATCAGAAGAATCAATATTGTGAAAATGACTATACCACCCAAAGCAATCTATAGATTCAAGACAATCCCTGTCAAATTACCAATGGCATTTTTCACAGAACTAGAATAGAATATTTTTACAATTTGTACGGAAACACAGAAGATTCCAAATAATTAAAGCAATCTTGAGAAAGAAAAAATGTAGCTGGAGGAATCAGGCTCCCTGACTTCAGACAATACTGCAAAGCTACAGTCATCAAAACAATATGGTACTGGAACAAAAACAGAAATAACAGGTCAAGGGAACAAGATAAAAATATACAGAGATAAATCCACACAGCTATTGTTACCTAATCTATGATAAAGAAGGCAAGAATATACAATGGGGGAAAGACAGTCTCTTCAGTAAATGGTTCTAGGAAAACTACACAGTTACATGTAAAAGAATGAAATTAGAATACTCCCTAATATCACATATAAAAATAAACTCAAAATGGATTAAAGTACTAAATGTAAGTCCAGATACTATAAAACTCTTAGTGGAAAACACAGCAGAACACTTTTTGACATAAATTACTACAAGATCTTTTTGGATCCACTCCCTAGAGTCATGAGAAAAAAAAAAATAAGCAAATGGAATCTAACTAAACTTAATAGCATTTGCATAGCAAAGGAAACCATAAACAAGACAAAAAGACAACTTTCAGAATGGGAGAAAGTATTTGCAAACAGAATACCAACAAAGGATTAATCTCCAAAATACACAAAGAGCTCATGTAGCTCAATATAAAAAAAAATACCCAAACAACCCAATCAAAATATAGGCAGAAGATCTAAATAGATATTTCCCCAAAGAAGACATACAGTTGGCCAAAAAACACAGAAAGATGCTCAACACTATACAAATTCAAATACAATGATGTGTATGTTTGTGTGTGTGTGTGTGTGTGTATCAGTGATTTACTTTGCTGTACACTTTAAACTAACACAACATTTTAAATTAAATATACCCCAAGAAAAATTTTAAACAACTATTTAGAGGAAAGTCACTTATTTGGTATAAACCTAGCATATTAGATGAAAATTATCAGTTTTTACTATTTTTGAAAGGAGTAACAGGGCCTTCTATATTGTCTTTAAGTTACTTGACTGATCTAGTAAATCCTTTTTATTGTGATGTCACTTTGAGAAAAATAAAAATAATACACGTTGATTACAGTAAAACAGTGAAGTGTCTCTCATGATATTTTTGTGGATAAGATAGAGGATTATGGTCATATTGGAGGATTCATAACATGCTGATTTCAACCGATGCCAATCAGAAGAGAGTTCTCTATTACAGTTCCTTTTCTATTCATTTTTATTAATGCATTCCTTAAAGACAGAGAAACTAAGCTTCTCCTGTGAGATTATTACTTGGAGCTAAGGATGAGAGAGTGGGGGAAGTGAGGGAGATAGTTAATCTGTTTACTGGCAGAATTGATTAAGATCCAACAATAACTTGAAAGGATAGAATAAAAGGACAATTAAAAACAGCATTAAAATGCTGCATGGGTTTGAAAACTGCACAAATACAAAATAGGGAGGACTTTCCTGTTTTATAAGCTGGTGTCAGGATAAAACCTACAGGTTTTAATGATTAATGATGTGGTGGTTGGTGGTTTAGTGGCTAAGTCGTGTCCGACTCTTGCAATCCCATGGACTGTAGCATGCCAGGGTCCACTTCCATGGGATTCTTCAGGTAAGAATACTGGAGTGGGTTGCCATTTCTTCCTCTAGGGTATTTTTCCAACCCAGGGAGCAAACGCAGGCCTCCTGCATTGCAGGCAGATTTTTTACTGACTGAGCTCCAAGGGAAGCCCAGCTGCTAACACAAGGAAAGTGAATTTTTCTGATAGGCATTTCGTTAAAAATTAAAACAAAGAAAGGAAGGACTGCCAAACCTGACTCTTTTTCACCCTTCCAAATTCATCCTTTTTCAAAAGCCCCAGCTTCACAGTTAAACAATAGCAGCCACACACACACAGACACACACAAAAAACATTTTAAAACTATCACAACAAAATTTTAGATTTATTAATAGACATATAAGCATGTACGGAGTTGGAAAACATTTTGCCTATACAATTTCAAGTCTCACTCCTTTAAAATCTTTTTACTAAAATACTTACTGAAGAAGGAGGACATCCATTAAAACTGTACTGCAAACTAACCATGTATATAAACTTATGCGCTAAGGGGAACTTTAAGAGCGGAAAAACATAGTTCTTGATTCCAAGAAATTTACAGTTTTGAATGGGAGAGGATCCAAATGCAGATAAACATAACATATATGAGAAAAGAGAATGAGAAGACAAGGGGATGCTAAACATGCTGATATTGAAAAGAAAGATTTACTTCCTTCTGATCATGAAGAATAGATTACTTCCAGGTGGAGGTGGCTTTAACTTATGCTCTGAATGACTGGTAGTATCGGACACGAGGGGAATAGTATATCAGATGGAAGGAAGAGTGTGAGAAAAGTATGGCTCCGGTAGTAACTGCAGTGATTATGGGAATAGTGAATAGTCCAGTTCCACTGAAATGCAGGGCAAGTGAAAGGAAGTGGCAAGAGAAGGGAGAAAAGCAACATCACTGGTAGTGAAAATCATTAATGGTATATCAAAGAAATAGAACTTATCTTACAGGCAATGGTGATTTTAGATAGATAGATATAAATGTATACATATTTGAAGTGTTAAAGTCTTGCTACATATTTTAGAGCTATAATCTTGAATGGGAGAAGTCTCAATTCTGAGATTGACTATAGAAAAATAAATTAAATTATACAACCAGCTGAAATGTCTATCATTTTCTACCTGTCTTAGAAAGCTGGCTGTGGCTGAACCTCTTCCTTACCCCTCTGGTCACTGGGTTGAAGGAGGAAGGGTGGGACTGTTTTTTGAATCTTTAGACATACAGCGACCACCATTCTCCATCACTTGTGCGTCACACTCGTGCATTACACTGTCACCTGTATACCGCTTTCTATGAAAGCTGTGCCAATTTACATTTCCAGTAACAGTGCATTGAAGGTTCCCTTTTCTCCACATCTTCATCAGTACTTATTACCTATTTTCTTTTTTTTTTTTTTTTTTTTTTACTAATAGTCATTCTAACAGGTGTGGGATGATATTTCATTGTGGCTTCAATTTGAGATGATTAGTAATGTCGAGCACTTTTCATGTACCTGTTGGCTATTTGATTGTCTTCTTTCAAGAACATTATCTTTCTGCTATCATAAATTCATATATTATGTGCATAGCCCAGTGAGGGCTGTCAGTTGAAATGCTATTATAAGAAAAAAGCACTTTTATGTTTTCATGAATGTTTAACTGTGTATAACCACTCTGCTAAAAGATATTCTGGATGTTTTCATTTTATACCCTTTTTATGTTATAAAAAATGTAAGGGAATTCCCTGGTGGTCCAGTGGCTAAGACTTCACACTCCCAACGCAGGGGGCCTGAGTTCAATACCTGGTTTGAGACTAATCCCACATGCCACGACTAAAAGTCCATATGCCTCAACTAAAAGGTCCTGCCTGCCACAATGAAGACCCAGCAGAGTCAAATAAATAAATAAAATTTTAAAAAGTTAAGCCATATAAAAATAAATGATTAATACCTATATTTAAATAGTCCAGTCTTCTCACTGATTCTATCACTTAACTGCAGTGAGTAGTATGAATAAGCCCAAGTCTTCTCTTTCATTTTGAATAGAAATGGTCTTATGAAATTGTCATGTGTTGAATAGGGCATCTGGAGCGTAGTTTAGGAGACAAGTATAACTTCAAAGTTTAAAGAGACACAAATTTCAAATGAAAGTGTGAATTTGTATCAAATTGCTTAATAAAAATATGGATGCATACACCTAACCAATAAGGATCAATCATTAGTTCCAGGCCTTTAATGCTCCTCTATGTTTCATAAGTACTCTTCTTTTGAAGGAGGTTGCAGTGATCCATATGGTCATGCTCCTTTGGACACTGCTGTCAAAATTATTTTCCCTCAGTATTTTAAAGTAATAACTCAAGAAAAACAAACTCTTGAGGGTAAAAAAAGAAGAGGAGAAATGATAACAGAATGCTTCTCTGACATCCCAGGCTACAGTCTAACTCATTACGGGAAAACATGTTTAAAAGGTGGGATAGAATGTCTACACAAATAATTTTGCCAAAATTTTATTTGTTTTAATTGAATGAACCAGTGAGTTCAATAAAACCACCAAAGAAATTCCTTCCAATCACTTAATATTCACCAAATAGACAAACTCAAGTTTTTGTTAATATTAAAATCTTCATTTTTGCCACCAACTGTGTTAGTTTTGAGGAGGAAAGGTCCCAGTCTATTTTAAACCTGATGCTCATTAAATACATATGAGAACAGACCTTCATGAGCAATATGGACGGTGTCTCAGAATGGAAGGCAGCTAAATATAAATGTGTGTCTATGTTTTCACCTGGGCAGAATTTTGCTGTTCATTTGTATGAATATTCTGTTGTCACGTCACATACTATAAAGAGACTTCTTTTAGAGTGCAAATTCAGAAACATCTATGCTCTCAAATCCTTCATTGGAAGGACTAATGTTGAAGCTGAAACTCCAATACTTTGGCCACCTGATGCAAAGAGCTGACTCATTTGAAAAGACTCTGATGCTGGGAAAGACTGAGGGCAGGAGAAGGGGTTGGCAGAGGATGAGATGGTTGGATACCATCACCGACTCAATGGGTTTGGGTGGACATGGGTTTGGGTGGACTACGGGAGTTGGTGATGGACAGGGAGGCCTGGAGTGCTGTGGTTCATGGGGTCACAAAGAGTTGGACACAACTGAGCGACTGAACTGAACTGATGCTCTCAAATATAAAAAATATAGGTTTAACTATAGTTTTAAATAATTAGACCCTGTTCTATAGAATTCCAACTGAAAATGTCCAAAATAATAAACAACATTAAGCACTTTTCAAGATTAAATATTTTAGATATTTACAAAAACCTAATTTCAGTGTAAATTACCTTTACATGTCTGTAATTATAAAAATATACTGCAATGGTGAAATTTAACAGATGAAAAACCATAACTTCTAGAAAGGTAGAATACAAGAGAAAAAAATAAATGTTAAATCACCACATAAATTAGAGGGGAAGCTCTGAAAATTTTTTCAGGTAAGTAAAAGGGTCCAATTCACATTTTAGAAATTCATACCAGATTTCTTGTTAACCCTAGAAAATAACATCCAGATGAGTGCTGAACCTTGTATTTAATCTGTATTTTCATTTTATTTACATGTTCCACATAATTACTAATTTATCCAGTGTTTATACAAACTGTTTCAAATACAATCACAACAAATAAGACAGATGAAATGGATGAATAGATGTGACTTTTTGGTCTATCAGTAATGCTTGAAAGTAAAATTTTGAATTGTTGTTTAGTCGCCAAGTCATGTCCAACTCTGCAACACAATGGACTATAGCCCGCCAGGCTCCTTTATCCTTTATTTCCCAGGTAAGAATACTAGAATGGGTTACCATTTCCTTCTCCAGGGGGATCTTCCCGACCCAGAGATGAAACCCATGTCTCCTACTTTGGCAGGTGGGTTCTTTACAACTGAGACACCAGGGAAGCCCCAAATTTTGGAATCCAGCCTATTAAATTATGGATTGAATGGCACATTCAGATGCAATTTTAATTCCAAGACAAAGAAATTTCATTTATGTTTCTTTGATTTCAGATTCTTACTTCTACAAAGGATTTTACTTTTAAAAAGCTTAAAATCACTATATAGTTCAGAGGAGAAGCTTGATTTTTTTTTTTCCAGAAAGTAAAAAGGTCCAATCTATATTTCTAGGAAATCATACCAGATTTCTTGCTAATGCTAGAATAGATTTATTCAAATGTGTGTTGAGTCCTCTATTTTACTGATATTCCTATTCCTCAAGATATTTTCGGAACTCCTCTTGGTAACTAACTTCAGAGCTCAAGGCACATTATTTAAATAACTTCCTAATTCTGTGTTGAGCATCAGTGAGATTAGAGGGTTTTTGTGTATGTGTGCACCATTTTTTTTTAAATCCTTCAGATGGCTTTTCTGACCAATGCAGATATAGAACATTGACCCATGCCTCCAATCTTTACTCCAGCTATCCCGCAGTCTGTCTGTATTCATGGCAGCATGGATAAAATTAAAGGACTGAGAAGACTAATATGGACTAAGAGCTTGGAACTAAGCTCTTCATAACACTTGTTGAAATCATTCTTGTGTACACACACACAATACTGAGTGTAGATTTCTGATCATGAAACTTCAAGATAAAGACACTTGAATTGAATGAGATAAAATGAAAGTGTGGGAAGCAATACTGCAAAAGGAGTGAATTCAAAGCAGTGAATTATCATGGCTAATTCCTTTAAATAGGTTTATGCACTTGACAGAAATAATAGAAAATGGATTTTTCCCCCCATAATAAAGGATCAAAAACATTTCTGAAACTACTCTTTTCCCTTTGGGACAATTTTAATACAGATGAAGGAGCTTTAGAAGAATGAGTTAACAAAAAACACTACTTAACCATCTGCTAGAACACAATGTGGAACGTTTTCAATACCTCTCAGCTTCCTTAACTGAATTTCAGAATGCAAGCATTAGTATTAAGAATAAGAACTAAGGATTTCCTGAAATCATTTTGTTTTTATCCTTGCTATCCCTAGTATACGTTCCAACCCCTTCACTCTCTCTATTGCTTTTCCATTTCCTGAAGTTTAAAATTAAGTTTTGGTTTATTTGGCTTGTAGAAAACCATAATGCTTGTCACATGGAGAGAATATGAGTTATAAGAATAGTCATGAGGGGACCTTAGTTTAGGGACAAAAGACATTAACATTTTTCCCAGAATATGAGGGTTGTATGTCTGCTGTTGTATACTGGTCTATCAAAGGAGTTCTTTCTTTGTCCTAACTGATAGACACTATTGGTAAAAGTGGCTACATTTCTAATATAAATCTAATGTATTTTTATTAAAAAATTATTTACAGTCATTTGAACATGATCATGATTTCCTATCTAAATGCTTGTGTGAGGACAAATCTACCCATTCTCTAATGTGCTTACAGGAAAATTATAATCATATAATAAGCAACCCAAACAAGTCTGTTGTTAAATGACAAATAACAAAGACAATCAAAACCAACACATGAGGACAGCATGCAATTAAAGTCAGGAGCCAAAGGGGAAAAGGGGTGTAAATACCAAAGTGGAAAGTAATAGTAATAGCACAATAAAAGTATTTCAAGAAGGAACTATAAGAAGAGTAACATATTTATTATTTCAATCTTTGCTCTCATTACAGTCTAGGAGAAAAGGGCATCTTATTTTCCTGATTACAATCCATCAGTGTTATTCTAATGTACAAAGGGGTAGGTACAAATTTCTTACACAAAATATTAGAGCATTCTTGAGACAGCCTTTACCCTACCTCTGAAATCCCATCTCCCACCTCCCCCTGCCTTGCACAGTACACTTTTGCAATACTAACCATTTTGTGGTTCCGTACCCACACCATGGAATCCAATAGAATTCGCTATTCTCTCTGCTCATGCTGACCCAGGGTCTGGAAGGCCCCTGTATTCTCAGGTGCCAGACATACACATTAACCCTTAAAGACTCATCTCAACATATTAGTCCTTCCACAGCCCATGTCCCCATGCATTTTCTTCCCTTTCATTTTTATCCTCAGACTCTGTTTCTCAAATGATAATGAACATTTGCTAGAACATTTCATTCATGGGGTAATGGCTAGTAATTTTTGAGTGTTTCTTTTACACTGGGTGCTATATTAAGTGCTTCACAAACATCATGCTTTACAATCACATCAACTTTATTAAAGTAAGTACTAATATTACTGACATTTTACAGATGAGCAAATAAAAATACCAATAACTGAAGTCACATGCTGATTTCTGCTAGGACCAAGATTCAATCCACATGTGGTTACAGAAGCTGGCCCTGCTTCTTTGTCTATTTACTTACTTCTAAGCTGAAACTCCAATACTTTGGCCACCTGATGCAAAGAGCTGACTCATTTGGAAAGACTCTGATGCTTGGAAAGTCTGAGGGCAGGAGGGGAAGGGGACGACAGAGAATTAGATGGTTGGATGGCATCACCAACTCAATGGGCATGGGTTTGGGTGGACTCTGGGAGTTGGTGATGAACAGGGAGGCCTGGCATGCTGTAGTTCATGGGGTTGCAAAGAGTCAGACACAACTGAGCAACTGAACTGGAACTGGAACCCCTAACTCAAGAGTCACTTCTATAGTAGGCTGCCTCACTTACAGCCCCTCCAGACTTTGCTGGGAGTCTTCATCTTCTCTGTATCTACTACCTCAGAGGCATGGTAATATAATTTCCAAATGCATAAAATGAGGGAGGAGAGAAATAAATAAAAAATGTGGAGAACACCAAAGGAGAAATTTGGACTTTCTGAAGTCTCCTTTCACATTAGATGCTTGCTCAATTCTGATTGCTCCCTTTCCAGAGTACTATATGGACAAGTGAGTGTTTCAGAAGTTCTGTGAGAAACTGCCCAGTGATGAACATATTGGAACCAGGGGCATCTTTCTTTCTCTGCCCCAAACTGTCACTTTGGAGACCCATGAAGATTCTTCATTTTGATATGCATGGCACAAACTGACATACAGATATATGTAATATTCATTAATCTAAAGCTTCTAATTCAAGGAATGTCTGTGAAAAATATAAGGAATGATCTGGAATAAGGATTTTGGGGGGCAGGCTTTTCCATTATGAAGGATCAGCAGTCTTTATACACACATTCTATGAATGCTCTTGCATCCATTCCTCATGTGTATTTATTCAAAATAATTTGAACTCTTTCTACTCTAAAAAATCTTTTCATCACTTCCTGAGTTTGGGAGCTTCCAGAACTTTGGGAGTAGGAATCATATTCAAAGTCTATGAGGAGACTGGCCTGAAATTGCACGCAGCTTTTTGTGGTTGCTTAGTTCCTAAGTTGTGTCCAGCTCTTCTTCAATCCCATGGACTGTAGTCTGTGAGTCTCCTCCATCCATAGGATTTTCCATGCAAGAAGACTGGAGTGGGTTGCCATTTCTTTCTCCAAGGGATCTTCCTGATCCAGGGATCAAACTTGCATCTCCTGCATTGGCAGGCATATCCTTTACCATCAGAGACACCAGTAGCTACTTAAAATCATAAGTGAACATAAACTATCGCACAGCTAACTCCAGATCCGAAACAGTCAAGGACTCCATTATGGAAAAACAAAACGCTAGAGAGACCAGGAAGAAACCGTGACTTGTTGCAGTGATTAAAAAAGTGCTGATGGTCTGTTTTTCTGGAACTCTCTTGTTTTTTCTATGAGGCGACAGATGGTGGCAATTTGATCTCTGGTTCCTCTGCCTTTTCTAAATCCAGCCTGAACATCTGGAAGTTCTCAGTTCATGTACTGCTGAAGCCTGGCTTGGAGAATTTTTAGCATTACTTTTCTAGCATGTGAGATGAGTGCAATTGTGCAGTAGTTTGAACATTCTTTGGCACTGCCCTTCTCTGGGACTGGAATAAAAACTGACCTTTTCCAGTCCTGTGGCCACTGCTTAGTTTTCCAAATGGCTGGCATATTGAGTGCAGACCTTTAACAGCATCATCTTATAGGATTTGAAATAGCTCAGCTGCAATTCCATCACCTTCTCTAGCTTTGTTCATAGTGATGCTTCCTAAGGTCCACTTGACTTCACATTCCAGGATGTCTGGCTGTACATGAGTGATCACCTATCATGGTTATCTGGGTCATTAAGATCTTTTCTGTATAGTTCTGTGTATTCTTGTCACCTCTTCTTAATATCTTCTGCTTCTGTTAGGTCAATACTGTTTCTGTCCTTTTTTGTGCCCATCTTTGCATGAAATGTTCCCTTGGTATCTAATTTTCTTGAAGAGATTTCTAGTCTAGAGAATTCCAGAAATACATTTACTTCTGCTTCACTGACTATGCTAAAGCATTTGATTGTGTGGACAAAATTTGTTGTGAAAAAACTGTGGAAAATTCTTAAAGAGATGGTAATTCCATATCACCTTATCTGCCTTTGGTAAAACCTATATGCAGGTCAAGAAGCAACAGCAGAATTGGACATGGAACAACAAACTGGTTCCAAACAGGGAAAGGACTATGTCAAGGCTGTATATTGTCACCCTGGTGATTTAACTTATATGCAGAGTACATCATGAGAAATGCAGGCCTGAATGAAGTACAAGCTGGAATCAAGATTTTGGGGAGAAATATAAATAACCTCAGATATGCAGATGACATGAAGAACTAAGTGCCTCTTGATGAAGGCGGAACAGGAGAGGCGAAAAAGTTGGCTTAAAACTCAACATTCAACTGTCACTGGACATCTAGGTTGCTTCCATGTTGTAGCTATTGTAAATAGTGTGGCAATGAACAATGGGATAAATGTGTCTTTTTCAATTTTGGTTTCCTCAGGCTATATGCCTAGGAGTGAGATTATTGGGTCATATGGTGGTTTTATTTCTAGTTTTTTAAGAAATCCACCAACAGATGAATGGATAAAGAAGTTGTGGTACATATACCCAATGAAATATTAATCAGCCATAAAAAGGAACATATTTGAGTCAGTTCTGATGAGGTGGATGAACCTAGAACCTGTTATAAAGAGTGAAGTAAGTCAGAAAGAGAAAGATAAATATCATATTCTAATGCACATATACAGATACCAGAAAAATGGTACTGAAGAATATTTACAGAACACAGGCAGATGACACCAGACACCCAGAGAGGCAGCCCATTCTTTTCAAAAGGGGTAGGAAAAAATATAAAAGAGAAAAACAGAGACAAAAGATTTAGGGATGGAGACCCGTCCTTGGGAGGGAGTCGAGAAGGAGGAGAAGCTTCCACACAGTAGGAAACCCTCTCACAGGTGGGTCTGTGGGGAGCTTTGGAACCTCAGAGGGCAATAGAACAGGGAGGAGGAAAAAAACAAACACAGAATAAGCGCCTAACCGCAACTGTCAGCAGTGAAATAGCCCAGAAGTTCCTGTCCGCCACAAGGGAGCGGGGTCTGGGCAGGGAGGTGCGGGCTGTATCATTGGTCCTTAGGCTAAGGAATGGGCCTGAATGCCCCGAAGACAATCTGAGGGAGGTAACTCAGTGAGACAGCACAGAGCAAAGGATTGAGCCAGTACCAAAGGAGAGCTAGCCTGCTGCATACAGGCCCCTCCCCGCCCTGGAGGCAGAGAGGCAGGTGTGCAACACCCAGAGCCAACAGGCAAGGGGCTGCTGCAATCTCCGCCTCAGAGAGGGCCTCGCCCTCCAAACGGTAAGCAGGCTCCCTGTTGCTAACCACGTCTTCCTGGGATCCTGGACGGTTGACATCTGCCAGGAGTGCTGCAGCCTGAGATCAGCTCCCCGGAGGAGACACACGGCACATCTGAGACAGTGCTCTCAGGCCGCACCTGGGAAACCGAGTGGCTGGGACAATGATTAAGTCGCACTTGGTACTCACCAAGCACCCGGTCACCTGAGCTGCTCCGACCTGGGAAGGGCACAAAACTCAGGGCCCATCCTGGTCTGTGCCCGTGCGGAGTCCCCGAGAACCTGGGCGGCTCAGACCTGAAGTGCACAAAACGCAGGGCCCGCTTGGACAGTACCCTTGCAGAGCAGCCTGGAGCCTGAGCAGTGTAGACTGGGAAAGCACACACATCATGAGCGGGGGCAAACCCAGTGTGGCCCATACACTGTGAGCACTCCCCACACACGCCATGAACACGGGCAAACCCAGTGTGGTCCAGACATGCAAGCACTGCCCACACACGCCAGCAACATTTGTTTGTAGTGCTCCTCCCTCCCACAGCACGAGTGAACAAGTGACCCTAAATACGTGACCACCTTTACCCTCTTGTGTCAGGGTGGAGACTAGACACTGAAGAGACTTGCAAACAGAGGAAGCCAAAATAAACAAAGAGGGAACCGATCTGGAAGTGACAGGTGCAACAGATTAAAACCCTGCGATTAATACTGACTGTGCA
Source organism: Cervus canadensis (assembly GCF_019320065.1). NCBI lineage: Eukaryota > Metazoa > Chordata > Mammalia > Artiodactyla > Cervidae > Cervus > Cervus canadensis. The sequence continues at coordinate 55,209,070 of NC_057399.1, forward strand.
ATGGAAGAGGACCTACAGGCCTTGAGAACAAGTATAAGCTGGAACAAGGAACTATCCGACACTGAACTGACCCCACACTGCCCGCAACAGCACCAGAGATATTCCTAGATATCTTTTTACTTTTATTACTTTTTAAAAAAAAGTTAAGTTCTTTATTACTCCTTTAATTTTCATTTTCATAACCTACTATTACCTTGCCAAAAAAAAAAAAACCACTATTTTTAAAGAAAATTTCATATGTACATATTTCTTGTGATTGATTTTGTTTTGCATTTTTAATATTGTAATTTTGAGAATCTAACCTCTATTCTAGATTTTTAATCTTTGTTTTTTGGTATTTGTTATCAATTTTGTACTTTAAGAATCTAATCTTCTGTATCCATTTTCACTTAGGGATTTGATTACTGGCTTGATTGCTCTCTCCCTTTTGACTCTCCCTTTTCTCCCCCAGGTTACCTCTATCTCCTTCCTCTCCCTTCTCTTCTCTACTTAACTCTGAATCTCTCTGGGTGTTCTGGGCTGTGGAGAACACTTAGGGAACTGATTACTGGCTAGATTGCTCTCTCCCCTTTTGACTCCCTGCCTTCTCCACTTGGTCCCCTCTATCTCCCTCCTCTCTCTTCTCTTCTCTCCTCTCTGTAACTCTTTGAATCTCACTGCATAATCCTCACTGTGGAGAACTGTTCCAACATTAACCTAGACATTTTATTATCTGTCCTGTATGGATGGAGAAGTCTTGAGGCTTGGAGAAGGAAATGGCAACCAATTCCAGTATTCTTGCCTGGAGAATCCCAGGGACAGGGGAGCCTGGTGGGCTGCTGTCTATGGGGTCGCACAGAGTCAAACACGACTGAAGCGACTTAGCAGCAGCAGCAGTCTTGACACTACTGTAAGAGAAGGACTGAAAGTCAGAGGCAGGAGACTTAACTCCAAAACTTGAGAATATCAGAGAACTCCTGATTCCAGGGAACATTAATAAACAAAAGCTCACCCAAAAGTCTTCATACTTACACTGAAACGAAACTCCATCCAAGAGTCAACAAGTTCCAGAGTAAGACATACCATGCTAATTCTCCAGCAAAACAGGAACACAATGCTGAGCATTAAAAGACAGCGTGCCATATCCCAAAGGGCAGCATGCCCAAAGCCACGATAATCCCATAGTCACCCCAAAACTCACTACTGGACACTTCATTGCACTGCAGAGAGAAGAAATCCAGCTCCACCCACAGAACACAGATGCAAGCTCCCCCAACCAGGAAACCTTGACAAGCCACTAGTCCAACCCTACCCACAGGGAGCAGACTCCACAATTAAGAGGAACCATGAACTTCCAGCCTACAGAAAGGGCACCCCAAAAACAGTAATCTAAGCAAAATGAAAAGGCAGAGAAATATTCAGCAGGTAAAGGAACATGATAAATGCCCACCAAACCAAACCAAAGAGGACAGCATAGGGATTCTAGCTGAAAAAAAATTTCAGAATAATGATAGTAAAGATGATCCAAAATCTTGAAAATAAAATGGAGTTACAGAAAAATGGACTAGAGACAAGGATTGAGAAGATGCAAAAAACGTTTAACAAGGACCTAGAAAAAATAAAGAAGAGTCAATCAATAATGAATACTACAATAACTGAGATAAAAAGCATTCTGGAGGGAACAAATAGTAGAATAATTGAGGCAGAAGAGAGGATAAGTGAGGTGGAAGATAGAATGGAGGAAATAAATGAAGCAGAAAGGAAAAAAGAAAAAAGAAAGAATTAAAAGAAATGAGGACAACCTCAGAGACCTCTGGGACAATGTTAAACACCCCAATATTCTAAGCATAGGTGTCCCAGAAGAAGAAGACAAAAAGAAAGGGCATGAGAAAGTACTTGAGGAGATAAAAGCTGAAAATTTCCCTAAAATGGGGAAGGAAGTAGCCACCCAAGTCTAAGAAACCCAGAGAGTCCCAAACAGGATAAACCCAAGGCAAAACATCCCAGTTCAGTTCAGTTCAGTCACTCATTCGTGTCTGACTCTTTGTGACCCCATGGACTACAGCACGCCAGGCTTCCCTATCCATCACCAACTCCCGGAGTTTACTCAAGTTCGTGTCCATTGAGTTGGTGATGCCATCCAACCATCTCATCCTCTGTTGCCCCCTTCTCCCTCCCACCTTCAATCTTTCCCAGCATCAGGGTCTTTTCAAATGAGTCAGTTCTTCGCATCAGGTGGCCAAATGATTGGAGTTAAAACTTCAACATCAGTCTTTCCAATGAATATTCAGGAATGATTTCCTTTAGGATTGACTGGTTGGATCTCCTTGCAGTCTTCTGCAATAGTCTTCTCAAGTGTCTTCTCCAACACCACAGTTCAAAAGCATCAATTTTTTGGTGCTCAGCTTTCTTTATAGTCTAACTCTCACATCCATACATGACTAATGGAAAAACCATAGCTTTGATTAGATGGACCTTTGTTGGTAAAGTAATGTCTCTGCTTTTTAATATGTTGTCTAGGCTGGTCATAGATTTTCTTCCAAGGATCAAGTTCATGTTAATTTCATGGCTGCAGTCACCATCTGCAGTGATTTTGGAGCCCCCAAAATAAAGTTTCTCACTGTTTCCACTGTCTCCCTATCTATTTTCCATGAAGTGATGAGACCAGATGCCATGATCTTAGTTTTTTGAAGGTCGAGTTTTCAGCCAACTTTTTCTCTCTCCTTTTCCACTTTCATCAAGAGGCTCTTTAGTTCTTCTTTGCTTTCTGCCATAAGGGTGGTGTCATCTGCATATCTGAGGTTATTGATATTTCTCCTGACAATGTTGATTCCAGCTTGTGCTTCATCCAGCGTGTCTCATGGTGTGCTCTGCATATAAGTTAAATAATGAGGGTGACAATATACAGCCTTGACATACTCCTTTCCTGATTTGCAACCAGTCTGTTGCTCTATGTCCAGTTCTAACTGTTGCTTCATGACCTGCATACGGATTTCTCAAGAGGCAGGTCAGGTGGTGTGGTTGTCCCATCTCTTTAAGAATTTTCCACAGTTCGTTGTGATTCAACAGTCAAAGGCTTTGGAATAGTCAATAAAGCAGAAGTAGATATCTTTCTAGGACTCTCTTGCTTTTACAGTGCTCCAACAGATGTTGGCAATTTGATATCTGGTTCCTCTGCCTCTTCTAAATTCAGTTTGAACATCTGAAACTTCACAGTTCACATACTGTTGAAAAGATTGGCTACATATAGCATATATATAAGCCCCTATATAAACCCCTATATATGCTGTCTACAAGAGACCCACCTCAAACCAAAGGACACATACAGACTGAAAGTGAAGGGCTGGAAAAAGATATTTCATGCACATGGAGACCAAAAGAAAGCAGGAGTAGCAATCATACCAGATAAAATAGACTTTGAAGACTGTGAAAAGAGACAAAGAAGGACACTACATAATGATCAAAGGATTAATCCAAGAAGAAGATATAACACTTATAAATATGTGCACCCAACATAGGAGCAGGTAAGGAGAATGCTAAGAAGTATGAAAGGGGAAATTAAAAGTAACACAATAATAGTGGGAGACTTTAATACTCCACTCACACATATGGATAGATCAAGGCAACATAAAATTAGCAAGAAAACACAAGCCTTAAATGATACAAGGGCCAGTTAGACCTAATTGATATCTATATGGCATTTCATCCCAAAACAATGAATTCCACCTTTTTCTCAAGGGCACATAGAACATTCTCCAGGATAGAGCATATCCTGGGCCATAAAGCTAGTCTTGGTAAATTCAAAAAAATTGAAATCATTTCAAGCACCTTTTCTGATCACAATGAGGTAAGATTAGATGCCGAATACAGGATAAAACTACTAAAAATACAAATATATGGAGGCTAAACAACACTTTTCTGAATAATCAACATATCACAGAAGAAATAAAAAAGGAAATCAAAATTTGCATAGAAAAAAAATGAAAACAAGACAACCCAAAACCGATGGGATTCAGTAAAAGCAGTGCTAAGAGGAAGGTTCATAGTAAAACAAGCTTACCTCAAGAAACAAGAGAAACAACAAATAAATAACCTAACTTTACACCTAAAGCAACTAGAAAAAGAAGAAATGAAGAACCCCAACATTAGTAGAAGGCAAGAAATCATAAATATCAAAGCAGAAGTAAGTGGAAAAGAAACAAAAGAAACTATAGCAAAAATCAACAAAACTAAAAGCTGGTTCTTTGAGAAGAAAAATATAAAAACCATTAGCCAGACTCATAAAGAAAAAAAGGGAGAAGAATCAAATCAACAAAATTAGAAATAAAAAGGAGGAATCATAACAGACAACACAGAAATACAAAGGATCATAAGAGACTACTATCAGCAACTATATGCCAATAAAATGGACAACTTAGAAGAAATGGACAAATACTTAGAAAAGTATAACCTTCCAAAACTGAACCTGGAAGAAATAGAAACTCTTAGCAGACCAATCACAAGAATATGAATCAAAACTGTAATAAAAAATATTGCAACAACAAAAATCCCAGGACCAGATGGCTTCACGGGTGAATTATACCAAAAATTTAGAAAAGAGCTAACATCTATCCTACTCAAATTCTTCCAGAAAATTGCAGAGGAAGGTAAACTCTCAAACTCATTCTGTGAGGCCACCATCATCACCCTAATACTAAAACCAGACAAAGATGCCACAAAAAAAGAAAACTACAGGTGAATATCACTGATGAACAGGAATGCAAAAATCTTCAACAAAATTCTAGCAAACAGAATCCAAAAACGTATCAAAAAGATCATACATCACAACCATGTGGGCTTTATCCCAGGGATGCAAGGATTCTTCAATATTCACAAATCAATCAATGTGATACACCATATTAACAAATTCAAAGATAAAAACTATATGATTATCTCAATAGATGCAGAGAAAGCCTTTGACAAAATTCAACACCCATTTATGTTTAAAACAAAAACAAAAACTCACCAGAAAGCAGGCATAGAAGCAACATACTTCAACATAATAAAAGCCATTTATGATAAACCCACAGCAAACATTATCCTCAATGGTGAAAAATTGAAGTATTTCCTCTAAAGTCAGGAACAGAGAGAGTGCCCACTCTCACCACTGGTATTCAACACGGTTTTGGAAGTCTTAGCCACAGCAATCAGAGAAGAAAAAGAGATAAAAGAAATCCAGATTGGAAAAGAAGAAGTAAAATTCTCACTGTTTGCAGATGACATGATCCTCTATGTAGAAAATCCTAAACACACCAGCAGAAAATTACTAGAGTTAATCAACAAATATAGTGAAGTTGCAGGATATAAAATTAACACACTGAAATCCCTTATATCCCTATACACTAACAATGAGAAAACAGAAAGAGAAATTAAGGAAACAACACCATTCACCATTGCAACAAAAAGAATAAAACAGTTAGGAATACATTTATCTAAAGAAACAAAAGACCTATATATAGAAAAGTATAAAACACTGATGAAAGAAAGCAAAGATGATACAAATAGAAGAGAAATATACCATGCTCATAGATTGCAAGAATTAATATAGTGAAAATGAGTATAGTATCCAAAGCAATCTATAGATTCAATGCAATCCCTATCAAGCTACAAATGGTATTTTTCTTTGAACTAGAACAAAAAATTTCACAATTTGTATGGAAACACAAAAAACATCGAATAGCCAAAGCAATCTTGAGAAAGAAGAATGGAACTGGAGGAATCAACCTGCCTGACTTCAGACTATACTACAAAGCTACAGTCATCAAGACAGTATGGTACTGGCACAAAGACAGAAATATAGATCAATGGAACAAAATGGAAAGCCCAGAGATAAATCCACACACCTATGGACACTTTATCTTTGACAAAAGAGGCAAGAATATGCAATGGAGAAAAGACAATCTCTTTAACAAGTGGTGCTGGAAAACTGATCAACCGCCTGTAAAAGGATGGAACTAGAACACTTTCTAACACCTTACACAAAAATACACTCAAAGTGGATTAAAGAGCTAAGTGTAAGACCAGAAACTATAAAACTTCTAGAGGAAAACATAGGCAGAACACTCTCTGACATAAATCACAGCAAGATCCTCTGACCCACGTCACAGAGTAATGGAAATAAAAGCGAAAATAAACAAACGTGACCTAGTTAATCTTAAAAGCTTTTGCACAACAAAGGAGACTATAAGCAAAGTGAAAAGGCAGCCTTCAGAATGGGAGAAAATAATAACAAGTGAAACAACTGACAAAGAATTAATCTCCAAAATAAACAAGCAGCTCATGCAGCTCAATACCAGAAAAATAAATAACCCAATCAAAAAATGGGCCAAAGAACTAAACAGACATTTCTCCAAAGAAAACACACATATGCCTAACAATCTCATGAAAAGATACTCAACATCACACATTATCAGAGAAATGCGAATCAAAATCACAATGAGGTACCATCTCATGCCAGTCAGAATGGCTGCTATCCAAAAGTCTACAAGCAATAAATGCTGGAGAGGGTGTGGAGAAAAGGGAACCCTCTTACACTGTTGGTGGGAACACAAACTAGTACAGCCACTATGGAGAACAGTGTGGAGATTCCTTAAAAAACTGGAAAAAGAACTCCCATACGACCCAGCAGTCCCACTCCTGGGCATACACACCGAGGAAACCAGATCTGAAAGAGACACGTGTACCCCAATGTTCATTGCGGCACTGTTTATAATAGCCAGGACATGGAAGCAACCTAGATGTCCATCAGCAGACGAATGGATAAGAAAACTGTGGTACATATACACAATGGAATATTACCCAGCCATTAAAAAGAATATGTTTGAATCAGTTCTAATGAGGTGGATGAAGCTGGAGCCTATTATACAGAGTGAAGTAAATCAGAAAGAAAAGCACCAATACAGTATACTAATGCATATATATGGAATTTAGAAAGATGGTAATGATAACTCTATATGTGAAACAGCAAAAGAGACACAGATGTAAGGAACAGACTTTTGGACTCTATGGGAGAAGGTGAGGTGGGATGATTTGAGAGAATAGCATTGAAACTTATATTACCACATTTGAAATAGATGACCAGCCCAAGTTTGATGCATGAGACAGGGCACTAAAAGGACAACACAGAGGGATGGGATGGGGATTTGGGATGGGAGTGATTCATCACACCCATGACTGATTTATGTCAATGTATGGTAAAAAAAAAAAAAAAAAAATCACAATATTGTAAAGTAATTAGCTTCCAATTAAAATAAATTTTTTAAAAAAGTGATGGCATCCGGTCCCATCATGTCATGGCAAATAGATGGGGAAACAATGGAAACAGTGACAGACTTTATATTCTTGGGCTCCAAAATCACTGCAGAGGGTCACTGCAGCCATGAAATTAAAAGACACTTACTCCCTGAAGCAAAGCTATGACAAGCCTAGATGGCATATTAAAAAGCAGAGACGTTACTTTGCCAACAAAGGTCTGTCTAATCAAAGCTATGGTTTTTCCAGTAGTCATGTATGGATGTGAAAGTTTGACCATAAAGAAGGCTAAGCGCTGAAGAATTGATGCTTTTGAGCTGTGGTGTTGGAGAAGACAGTCTCTTGGACTGCAAGGAGATCAAACAAGTCAATCCTAAAGGAAATAAGTCCTGAATATTTGATTGGAAGGACTGATGTTGAAGCTGAAGCTCCAATATTTTGGCCACCTTATGCAAAGAGCCGACTCACTGGAAAAGACCCTGATGCTGGGAAAGACTGAAGGCACGAGGAGAAGGGGATGACAGAGGATGAGATGGTTGGATGGCATCACCAACTTGACAGACGTGAGTTTGAACTAGCTCTGGGAGATAGTGAAAGACAGGGAAGCCTGGTGTGCTGCAGTCCATGGGATCACAAAGCGTCAGATACGACTGAGCAACCAAACAACAACATGGGTCTCTGTGTATGATAGTTCTCTTGCACAGAAAACAGAAACTTTTATTTGACCACGTCAAGTTATATATCTCATCACATAGTAAAATGAAGGAAAGCTGTCTTGAAAAGGACTAAAATGATGGTAAAGCACAATGAAGTCCTCAGATATATTAATTAGACTAAATGATACATCACAATCTTAAATCCTCAATATTGTCACCAAGTCACGAAGAAAATTTTTACCTAAATACTAGTTTAAGGAGTATAAAACTGCCTTTCCCACCAGGAACAAAAAGAGCAACACTGTACACAGGTTTCATATTAATTTCTGCCCCTCTCCCCCTTCCCCCCACCTCCGTCTTGAGCCATAACTACTTTCTTTGTCCCTCAATGAAAAAGTTCCTAGGAGGCATGAGTTTTGACTAATTATACAGCTCAGCCCAAGCAATTTCATTCAAAAAAAAAAAAAAGGCAATCCAAGCAGGGTACCACAAAGTGAATCTTGAAAATATTTTACAAGATAAATGACAGAGACTGTAATTTTCAATTTCTTTCAATGTGCTTCAGGTTTATAGGATGTAAGGAGGGAACTACTGGGAAAATCGACTTGATGTGAATTTATGATTGGCAAGATTACTTTAAAGAGATGTACAACAAATTGCTCTTTTAGCTTTAGCTCACATAATGTACCAGACGTCATATTCTCAAGGGCAAACAAACCACTTTGTCACAAATAATTCTCTGAATTTCTTTTTTTAATGTTTTGTTCTTTTATAATGAAGAATGGAATTTCTGAATCTATATTATAATTGTCTTGAAGGGATAGTCAATATTCTATTACATTATTGTAGCTTCCTGGGCCTAATATAGTGTGAAATACATGTTTAGAACTCAAAAACCACTTGCTGATTAACTGTTTTTTAATTTCATCCTTGTTATTTGTCCTGTGGCAAACTCTTATCTTTCTCATCGTGAGAAATGTCCTGCATTTCAGTTATATTAACTAAATCGCTGTTAATATAGCTGTACTGTTCTTTTCATATCTGAAATATTACCAAGGACTTTAGAAACTTTGTAACTAAAACTCTTACTCCCCTGATACTCTTAGGATCTGAACTTCCCTCTCCAAAATCCATTTTCCTGTATGTAGGTCTTGTTACTTGTTTTCTGGTCTGTGCCTCCTGGTACTTGTTTGATGACCACTTCCAGGCTCACCTAACTCTTCATAGACAAACCTTTGCATTCTCCTCCATCCTATTCTTTTTTTTTTTTTAATGGTAAATTGTTTTATTTATTTAATTGATAGCAAAGTTCAGTATTTTCTCTTTTTTTGCATTTGTACTTTTTCTTCAGTTAATTGCTTATGTTTGAGCAAGCTCCAGGAGTTGGTGATGGGCCAGGAAGCCTGGTGTGCTACAGTCCATGGGATCGCAAAGAGCTGGATACGACTGAGCGACTGAACCGAACTGATTATCAATTTTATTTTTCCCAGGGCTCTTCACATACCAAGATATCTCTTCCATATTGCAAATGCTTTTCCTGATGGCGGTTTGCCTTTTGATTGTGTTTTTGATGTTTTATTTTAAATTACTTTTTCATTGGAGTATAGTTGACTTACAATTCTGCATTAGTAGGAGGTGTAAGTAAAATGAATAATTTATACATATACATATATATACTGTTTTTAATATTCTTTTTCCAGAGTAGAAATTCTACTATAGAGTACTGAATAGAGTTCCCTGTGCTGCACAGCAGGATTTCATTAGTCATTTATTTTTACGTGTAGCAATGTGTTTATGTCAGTCCCAAGTTTCCAATCTCTCCCTCTCCCCTTTCCCCTGGCATTACCCCTTGGTAACCACACGTTTGTTTTCTACACCTATTTCTATTTTGTAAAGTTCATTTGTACAATTTTTTTTTTTTTTTAGATTCTCCATCCTACTCTTGAACTTTTCCTTGATCAACTACACACTCTTGAAAAGTCTGGCCACACACACTAACCATATGGTTTATCTTGAATGTTACGCCCAAACTAGATACTCTAAAAACTGGAGAAAAGCAAAAGCCAAAAGAAGCTATTAAGTGTCTAAACTGGCACATGTCTACTTTGTGCATGTGTGTGTTTAGTCACTAGGTCATGGCTGACTCTTTGCTTCCCCATGTACTATATAGCCTGCCAGGCTCCTCTGTCCATGGGAATTCTCAGGGAAGAATACTGGAGTGGGTTGCCATTTCCTTCTCCAGGGGATCTTCCCAACCCAGGGATCAAAAGCACATCTCCTGCTTTGCAGGCAGATTTTTTTTTTTTTAAACCACTGAGACACCAGGGATGCCTGTGTGCCTAACTTTAGGGGACTCTGGATACAGAGGCAAGCTGACACAATATACAGCCCAAATGTGAATTATGATTCTGCTTTATAGAAATCCAATGCAACAACCTGGATTTTTTTTTCTTTAATAAGCATCAGCAAAATAAAATCCTAGCACCACTGGGCACTTGTTCTATTCCAATGCTCCCAATAAGACACTGCAAGATAATTTTGCATTAATTTGCAAAAAAAATTTTAAAATGATGCTTAAAATATGAAAATGACTTAACTGAACTCCAAAGAGCAAACAAAACAGATTCCAACATGATGTTCTGGCTCCTTCATCTAAAGCTCTGGAAATACACATTTAAAAGGATAGGAAAGAATATTCAACACAAACTGTGTACTACGTATTTCACAGATGCATCTCATTTTTTATTGAATCTTCACAATAACTCCATAAGTTAGGTGTCTGTATATCTATCTTACAGTTAATGAATCGCAACATGTGAAGGTCAACAGGGATGGATGGTGGTAATTTTTGCCTCATTGGGTTGTTGAGAAGAATAAATGGAACTGTGAGTGGAATCGATATCAACAAACATTGATTGAGTCTCTCTCAGGTGCCACAAAATTCTGTCTATGTTATCTCATTTACTGGTTCTAAGTGGGCAAAAGGACCTTCAGTGTGACTACCAGTGGGGACCTAGGTCCTATGTAGACTTCTGTTCTTCCAGGTTAGTATTAATGTCTTATTTACAGCTGCACTCTTAGTTGTAGACAATATTCCCGACCCACATAATATATGGTCAGGAAATACTGTATTTATCAAGGGAAACGTCATCATGGATATTCTTGAAAGAGGGTTGCTTGGAAATATTTAAGGACTTAAAATGTCTATACCATTATCATAATACTATTTTATATGCTTTCTAATTTGCAGTGAAGGAAGTATGTTTGCCTATTGTTACTACTGAAGAAAATATCTGAAGCCACACCAGAGAACTTATAAACATGAAGAAATATATCCAGTAGAAACCACCAAGTGACTGACAAAGTTCATTTTTAAAATTTATCACATAAGACATTCATATCTTAAGCATAATAAACTGAACATAAATTAATTTTTCTGAGTATAAGGAATTTACTTCAATGTCAACAATAATTTCATCTTTTGTAAATTCTTTAATCTGTGCATTTGAGTGTGCCTCTTACTTTATCAGTTGCTATTCTGTCAGCTCTCCATTTTGAACGCTGCCAGTAGACCTGATTTAAATGGACTGATGCTGAAGCTGAAACTCCAATCCTTTGGCCACCTGATGTGAAGAGCTGACTCATTTGAAAAGACCCTGATGCTGGGAAAGATTGAAGGCGGGAGGAGAAGGGAACGACAGAGGATGAGATGGTTGGATGGCATCACCAACTCAATGGACATGAGCTTGAGTAAACTTTGGGAGTTGGTGATGGACAGGGAGGCCTGGCGTGCTGCAGTCCACGGGGTCACAGAGTCAGACATGACTGAGCAACTGAACTGAACTGAACTGCCTCTTTCTAAATCTTTGTAGTCTAGGAAAACAGACAATAGAGCCAGTTGGAATTACGCTTAATATAAGAGCAAATGTATTATGGGCGAAAACCTACTAGAGATATGATATCTGTTTTTAATTTCATAATCCTTTTAGTATCTTAGGTCCAAACATCAATGACTTAAAAATAAGTGAAAGATTGGTGTGTCTGCAAAACTACCAGAGAACTATTAGAAAAATACAGTCTATGCTCACTAATACATATTTCCCAATACTGAAAACCCAGCCTTTCAGTAGAGTAAGGCTTTAAAAATCCAGGTTATAGATTGCTTGCTAAAAATGATGGGTGTCACTAGGATTATGCATAAGAATAGAGAAAAGTAGGGAAAAAATGAGGAACTGAAAAACTCCAGGCCAGGGAGCTAGACAAATATTCTTTCAATCAGAAGATACTATGTTAAATTCAGTACATTTTTAACTGGAAATTTTACTTCTCTGTTTGGGAATTAATTCATTTAGTATATGGGTATTTGGAAAGAGGTTGTAAGCTGGATAGTATTCCATGGGAATAATTTCTCCCAGCCTGGAGGATATTTGGGGTAAGTTGAGAAAAGATAAATGAGTTAAGAACTCAACTTCATAATACAAGATTAAAAATGTCTAGAACCCTATGTTTCTTTTCCTCAAGTTCTCTTTTTAAAAAAGTTAATTGAGAAAATTAATGAATTTTTAAAATTAAAGTCCAGAGGTTAAAAGCACCTAAACACCACCGCAACTACAATAGGATCCTAAACACCTAGGTACAAATCCACTTCTGCTTCTCCTTCCTCCTCCTCATCATCTTCTTTCACTGTTTTTTCAAGAGAAATCTATAGTCAGCCACAAATATTTGATTCACTGTATAACACCAGAAAATGACAGAAGATAGTACTGGAAATTGAAGTTGACTTTATAGGAATACAAATCAAAATGATGTTCCAGATGGGCATTTTGAAATGTATTACACAATCTCGAGATGGTAAGACACTTCTTGATCTACCTCAGCAGGAGCCTAATGTGCTATACAAGCCGTCTTTTCACAATCTAATGTCTCTCCCACCCATCTACCCCTCACCATCAGTTCTTTGGAAGGCTTCTGGAACATACTGTGTTCCAGCCTTGTAGGGCATCTTACATTTTTTCACTTATTCTGTCAAAGATAGTAACACATTTTATGTCAAATAAAGCGCTCATGACTAGGCTGGACATACAGCCTTTTTTCCAGATTAAAAAACAACTATAAACTTAAAAATAACAAAAAGGAATGTTGTATTCTCAAAACATGCAAAACAATTGCTCTAATGAGTATCGAACATTTGGCAGTGATATCCAAAAAGATATTCCCTATCCTGTAAATTAGCATAGCTTGTGAATTAGCATTATTAATGCTTACATCTGGGATCATGGGGTACAGGGAGAGATTTAGTGTCTGATTCTTTGTGAACTCATGGACTGTAGCTTGCCAGGCTCCTCTGTCCATGGGATTCTCCAGGAGGAATACTGGAGTAGGTTGCCATTTCCTACTCCAGGGGATCTTCCTGACCCAGGTGGTCTAAGATCCTCAGTCAAGAACAAGTAATTGGTATGAGATCTGTGACACTACAGTGACTGCTAGAGCTCTACTTACTTAATTTTTGCAACTATTCTTTGAGTTAGATTTAATAGTCCATTCTATACATGAGGTAACTAAGGCTCAAAGAGAAAAAGTACCTTGGTCTATAACTTGGTCTAAGATTATAAAGCCAGTACCAGTAGAGCTGAGATTTGAAGTATGATCTATTTCTAATTGTTTTAAATATATTAGTTCCACTATAAATATATTTAAAATTTACATATTTACAAACAGAAACATATTATTTTTCTTCCAAAGTTATCCTTCATCTTAATACTAACCTTTATATTTACCTTAGCTTAACCTTCATCCTAACTCATATAACCTTCCAATGAGAGAATCAGACAAAGTAAATGGACTTCCCAGGCCTAACACTATCCATCACTGCACTGGCAAAGAGAGAACAATTCTAGAGCTTCCATTATTACTGTCAGAAAGCAAGCTAGGGTCCCCAGGGTGATATTCTTCTTTCAGTGCAAATAGCACAGAATCACTACAGATAACATGGTTTAAATAATGCTTTAGGAATGAATAAAAACCCTGGTGCCCTTATTTTCATTTCATGATCTATAAAAGGGGTCATATGCTGCACTAACATTTATTATACTCTAACCAAAAAATCTCACACTGGAGTTTTCAAAGATGTCTTATTTTGAAAAGAGATCAAGCATACTTGGTGCATGAACAAAAGACAATAAATAGGGGGAAAAGGGTGGTGCAGGTTTCTATCACCTTTCTCTTCAATCATTATAAGAGAGGCCTAAAAATTCACATCATTTTTATATAAATGACTTTAGTTTGTGCTGTTATTTATTAGAAGCATGAAAGTATTTTAGAACTGTTGCTCAGACTCAGAATGCTAGTGCTGGAAATACCTTTAGAATAGAAATATCTATTTGAATTACTCTTCCCCACTATAGACCAGGAAATAAAAGTTCAATGAAGTAATGTAGATTCACAGAGTAACTTGGTTTTTGAGGAGTAGAAATCAAGTTCCAAGCATTTTTTTCAGGGGATGACATATACTATACTAATACTACATCTTCTGTACTTAGATTTGGAAATTCCCTACCATAGGATTTCTATGTCCTCTCAGGGACAACTCACTGAGCAATATCATGCATTTGTTTTGATCTGAAGTTATACAAGACAGCATATGTCTGCAAATTGTGGAAACCACATGTAGGGCTGGATACCGTAGACAGAGCAACCTAGAGCTAGAAGATCGCATTTCAGGTTAAGGGAACCACACAGTTCAGTTTGCCAGGGACAGTCCTAGTTTACACCATTATCCCCACACAATTTTTAAAAATTAAAACCATTAATTTTATTTCAGAATGTACAGACTTGATCTTTATTTTTGGGAGTATGCTCTATATTTTTCTTACATTTATATTGGTTTAAAAATAACAACTGGAGTGTATAGATTCTGGTACAGCACTGTGTGTTTCTATGTGTTTTATTTATTTTTCATTGAAGGATAGTTGCCTTACAGAATTTTGTTGTTTTCTGTCAAACTTCAACATGAATCAGCCATATGTATACATACATCCCCTCCCTTTTAAACCTGCCTCCCATCTCCCTCCCCATCCCACACCTGTAGGTTGATATGGAGCCCCTGTTTGAGTTTCCTGAAACATACAGCAAATTCCTGTTGGCTATCTATTTTACATATGGTAATTTAAGTACCCATGTTATTTTTTCCATATGTCTCACCCTCTCCTCCCCTCTCCCCATGTCCCTAAATCTATTCTCTGTTTCTCTATTGTTGCCCAGTAAATAAATTCTTCAGTACTATTTTTCTAGATTCTGCATATATGAACTAGAATATGATATTTATTTCTTTCTTTCTGACTTATTTCACTCTGTATAATAGGTTCTAGGTTAATCCACCTCATCAGAACTGACTCAAATGTGTTCCTTTTTATGGCTGAGTAATATTCCATTGTGTGTATGTACCACACTTCTTTATCCATTCATCTGTTGATGGACATCTAGGTTGCTTCCATGTTCTAGCTATTGTAAATAGTGCTGCGATCAACAATGGGATACATGTGTCTTTTTCAATATTGGTTTCCTCAGGGTATATACCTAGGAGTGGGTTTGCTGGGTCATATAGTGGTTTTATTCCTAGTTTTTTTAAGGAATCTCCATACCATCTTCCATAGTGGCTGTATCAATTTATACTCCCATCAACAGTGTAACAGCATTTCCTTTTCTCCACACTCTCTCCAGCATTTATTGCTTAAAGACTTTTTGATGGTGGCCATTCAGACCAGCATGAGGTGAAATCTCATCGTAGTTTTGATTTGTATTTCTCTAATAATGAGTGATGTTCAGCATCTTTTATGAGTTTGTTAGCAATCTGTATGTCTTCTTTGGAGAAATGGCTGTTTAGGTCTTTCCCCCACTTTTTGATTAGGTTGTTTGTTTTTCTGGCACTGAGTTCTATGAGCTGCTTGCATATTTTGGAAATTAATCCACTGTCAGATGTTTTGTTAGCTGTAATTATCTCCCATTCTGAGGGTTGTCCTTTCACCTTGCGTAGAGTTTCCTTTTATCATTATCCATTAGACGGCAGATAGAATGAAAACCACAATCACAGAATACTAACCAATCTGATCACATGGACCACAGCCTTGTCTAACTCAATGAAACTATGAGCCATGCCCTGTAGGGCCACCAAAGACAGACAGGTCATGGTGGGGAGTTCTGACAAAACATGGTCCACTGGAGAAGGGAAAGGCAAACCACTTCAATATTCTTGCCTTAAGAACCCCATGAACAGTATGAAAAGGAAAAAAGATAGAACATTGAAAGATTAATTCCCCAGGTCGGTAGGTACCCAGTATACTATTGCAGATAGGTAGAGAAATAACTCCATAAAGAATGAAAAGACGGAGCGAAAGCAAAATCAACACCCAGTTGTGGATGTGACTGGTAATGGAAATAGAACTGATGCTGTAAAGAGAAATATTGCATAGGAACCTGGAATGTTAGGTTCATGAATCAAGGAAAATTGGAGGTGGTCAAACAGGAGATAGCAAGAGTGAATATCAACATTTTAGGAATCAGTGGACTAAAATGGATTTCAATGGGTGAATTTAGCTCAGATGACCCTTATATCTACTACTGTGAGCATGAATCCTTAGAAGAAATGGAGTAGCCCCCAGAGTCAATGGAAGAGCCTGAAATGCAGTACTTGGATGCAATCTCAAAAATGACAGAATGATTTCTGTTCATTTCCAAGGCATATCATTCAATATCAGAGTATTCCAAGTCTATGCCCCAACCGGTAATGATAAAGAAGCTGACGTTGAATGGTTCTATGAAGACTACAAGACCTTCTAGAACTAACACCCAAAAAAGATGTCCTTTTCATTCTAAGGGACTGAAATGCAAAAGTAGGAAGTCAAGAGATACCTGGAGTAACAGGCAAATTTGGCCATGGAGTATAAAACGAAGCAGGGCAAAGGCTAACAGAGTTTTGCCAAGAGAATGCACTGGTCATAGCAAACACCCTCTTCCAAAAACACAAGAGAAGATTCTACACATAGATATCAGCAGATGGTCAGTACTGAAATCAGATTGATTATATTCTTTGCAGCCAAAGATGGAGAAGTTCTATACAGTCAGCAAAAATAAGACTGAGAGCTGACTATGGCTCAGATCATGAACTCCTTATTGCCAAATTCAGACTAAAATTGAAGAAAGTAGGGAAGACCACCAGACCATTCAGGTATGACCTAAATAAAATCACTTACACTTATGTAGTGGAAGTGACAAATAGATTCAAGGGATTAGATCTGGTAGACAGAGTGTTTGAAGAACTATGGACGGAGGTTCATGATATTGTACAGGAGACAGGGAGCAAGACCATCCCCAAGAAAAAGAAACGCAAAAAGGCAAAATGGTTATCTGAGGAGGCCTTACAAATAACTGAAAAAAGAAGAGAAGCAAAAGGCAAAGGAGAAAAGGAAAGATACATCCATCTGAATGCAGAGTTCCAAAGAATAGCAAGGAGAGATAAGAAAGCCTTCCTCAGTGATTAATGCAAAGAGGTGGAAGAAAACAATACAAAGGGAAAGACTAGAGATCTCTTCAAAAAAATTAGAGATACCAAGGGAATATTTCATGGAAAGATGGGCACAACAAAGGACAGAAATGGTATGGACCTAACAAAAGCAGAAGATATTAAGAGGTGGCAACAATACACAAAAAAACTATGCAAAAAAGATCTTCATGACCCAGATAATCACGATGGTGTGATCACTCACCTAGAGCCAGACATCCTGGAATGTGAAGTCAAGTGGGCCTTAGGAAACATCATTATGAACCAAGCTAGTGGAGGTGATGGAATTCCAGTTGAGCTATTTCAAATCCTAAAAGATGATGTTGTGAAAGTGCTGCACTCAATATGCCAGCAAATCTGGAAAACTCAGCAGTGGCCACAGGACTGGAAAAGGTTAGTTTTCATTCCAATCCCAAAGAAAGGCAATGCCAAAGAATGTTCACACTACTGCACAACTGCACTCATCTCACACGCTAGCAAAGATAATGCTCAAAATTCTCCAAGCCAGGCTTGAGAGCCAGTACATGAACCAAGAACTTCAAGCTGGATTTAGAAAAGGCAGAGGAACCAGAGATCAAATTGCCAACATTGGTTGGATCATTGAAAAAGCAAGAGAGTTCCAGAAAAGCATCTACTTCTGCTTTATTGAGTATGCCAAAGACTGACTGTGTGGATCACAACAAACTGTGGAAAATTTTTAAGAGATGGGAATACCAGACCACCTTATCTGCATCCTGAGAAATCTGTATGCTAGTCAAGAAGCAATAGTTAGAACTGGACATGGAACAGCAGACTGGTTCCAAATTGGGAAAGGAGTATGTTAAGGCTGTATATTGTCACCCTGCTTATTTAACTTATATGCAGAGTACATCATGAGAAATGCCGGGCTGGATGAAGCACAAGCTGGAAACAAGATTGCTGGGAGAAATATCAACTACCTCAGATATGCAGATGACACAACACTTATAGCAGAAAGTGAAGAAGAGTGAAGGAGCCTCTTGTTAAAAGTCAAAAAGGAGAGTGAAAAAGTTGGCTTAAAACTCAACATTCAGAAAACTAAGATCATGGTATCTGGTCCCATCACTTCATGGCAAATAGACAGGGAAACAATGGAAACAGTGAGAGACTTTATTTTTGAGGTCTCCAAAATCACTGCATATGGTGACTGCAGCCATGAAATTAAAAGACACTTACTCCTTGGAAGAAAAGTGACCTCCTCCTTCTCAGTGAAGGTCATCATCAGCTTTTTATTTTATGGTTAGGGATGTAGCTAGAAAATTAATTGCTCACTACCTTAAGATTTTCAGTAGAGCATTGATTTCACTGTAATTGTTACATAAATTTCAAGTTTTCTTTTTTTTAGATTAAATCTAACAAAAGGCATTAATGAAATCACATGAACACTTCTGTATTCCATGCATGTTACTTAACTGTTGGAATGGTGTCACACATTGATCAAACTTTACTAAAACTATTGCTTATACATAATTAATTCCAAACTAACTCTGGTACTAAGACACAGAAACAAAATAGGTGGATTTGATTTACCAATAACAGACTCAATCTCAGCACTCTCTCCCTTCAATTATATATTAGACTAGCAAACAAGATAGAAGGAACACTGTTGAGATGAAGACCTTGCTGACTCTGGCTTCTCTACGATGACAGACTTAGAATAAATTTTTCAGTTATTGAAGTCTTCTATATCAATGCTGAAATCATATTCAAAACAAACCATAATTCCCTAAATACCAAAAGTGCACTCACTCCTTCAAAAGTGAGGTGATATCACTGCTTTTTGTTTGAACAAAGAAGTGAATAAAACCAGAATGAAATTGAAGTAAATATTATTTGACATTATTATTTTTCATGAGTAGAAACTGGCTGATCTACTGAAATTTTTTTTTTTTAAGACTAGTTCAACAGGGTACTTACCGGCATCATGTAATACAAATAAAAGTCATGTAGTAAGTTAGTTTTTTACTTTGGAATGGCAATCTTGTATTACATTCAAAAAGCATTTGGATGAAAGTTAAAAAAAAAAAAAAAAATCAAACAGGAAACTAGGAAGTTCCAAGTTTCTATTCTTCCACAAGAGGAAATAACATAATTACACATTACTTAAAAGAATCTTATGAAAACTCTGGAAATCAGTCAATGATACAACAAACAAGCAAATGCCCAATCAAGAAAAGGCACATTCAAAACAGTAGGGAATTTTGTGGTGATTTTACTCACCTTGTCACGTTCCCTCATGGGTATAGCCCTACACAGTCAGGAAGAAGTGACCCGATTCCTAGTTCCCTGTCTCAAGCTAGAATGAGCAGAGTAGAATATATTGGCAAAGTTCTAACATGTCTGCACTCTGACAAAATAATTTCTGTCTCACCTGACTCAGAGCTTAGACAGGGAAGAGCAGCAAAGTTTAGATTTGAGGTTGGAAGCCATGTGAAGCGTGGCAGGCCTATAAAACTGCAGGGGCGCTGCAGTTTCCAGAAGCCTGAGGTAAGGTGACAGGCAGAAAAATATCATAGGCTATCTAAGACACTGAGGAGAAGCTGGAATAAGCCTCTTTGGGAAATTAGACCTTGAAAACAGCCATGACTAGCATCAGCAAATTACTGGACTAGGAAGCTCCAGGCTCTTATTCCCTACAGAAATATTAAATCAACTATAGATTGATGAAGATAGTTTTGTGAAAGCTCTAAAGACAAATCAGAGATCTACAGTTTGTACGGACTAGTGTAGGGAAGAAAGGATATACACAAATACCCAGACAGGACACATGCCCAGAAAAGGCCTGAAAAGCTCTCAACCTTTTACTGGGCTTATTAATGATGGTCTTTTGTACAGAGACAGTCTGTGATCATTGGGAGAGAAGACGACTTCTTTTTCAAATGCCTGATTTTCAACAAAAGACCACAGGCATTTAAAGAAACAGAAATACGCCCCATTACAAAAGGTTAAACTGGTGACTTTTTAAATCTTGACCTTATTTCTCTTGTACTTGGAAGTTTGTACCTTTGACCACCTTCATCCTCCTCTCCTTCCTTCCTCCTCTGGTAACCACACATCTGATCCAGCTAATTTCTGATAACATGGTTTCATTTTGCCAAAGCATGCCAGTTGACAACACAGTATCAAATTATGCACTTCCAAATTGTCTCAACAATGTAACAGCCAAGCTCTCACACAGTGTGGGAACTAATACTAGCCTAAGCAAACGAACCATGACACAGCCCACCAGAGGAAATGGCTGGTGGAGAGAGGGAGCCGCCACATAGGCTATGTGGGTGAGAGCCCTGGGCACTTTATCCAAGTCCTGCTGCCCTCCTGGATCATTTTCATGCCTACTACCCAGAGCCATCCCTAGTTTCAGATGGCTGGACAAAGAGTTTTCCCAACTCAGAAATGGACAGTGCAATCATTCCCCTCTGCAATAAATTCTAAACACCACCATTTAGCTGTGATTCTACAGTCATAAGATTGCTTTGTACACAATGAAACAAGACAAAATGGATAGATGGCAATCCTTTAATTGGCTAAAGGGAAATTAAAAGTTGGGCAAAATTAATAGGTTGAATTTTTATCAGCAGATAATTGTTATTAGAAATAATATCCTAGAGGTCAAAATTTTAATCCTTTATCTTAAAACAGGTTTAGAAAAAAGGGAAGAGGAAGAATATAGAGAAGTGGGAATAACAGGACCATCCAGCAATGAAAAATTGCAACAAATTTATGCTTCTTTTTTTAACTATTATTCTTAATTGCGGAAAAAAATACCCATGAAATAAACATGATCATCTTAACTATTTTTGTCTACAGTTCATTTTTAAGTCTCTAGTGGCATTAACTACAGTCACATTGCTGTGAAGCCATCACCACCGTGTATCTGCAGAACCCTTTTCATCTTGGAAATCTGAATTCCTATACCCATTAAACAAAGACACCTCATTTGCCTGGAGTTGTTTTTTGCAACAACTAGAAAAAATGCTGCTTCTTGTTGAAAAGAAAAGGTACAAATTCTCCCTTCTTTATACTGAAGCATGGTTGCTGTATGGTAAGTTATAGGTATGTGTGCATGCGTGTTAAGTCACTTCAGTCACTCTTTGTGACCCCATGGACTGTTGCCTGCCAGGCTCCTCTGTCCTAGGGTTCTCCAGGCATGAATAGTGGAGTGGGTTTCCATGCTCTCCTCCAGGAGATCTTCCCAACCCAGGAATCAAACTTGTGTCTCCTACAGCTTCTCATTGCAGGCAGAGCCTTTACCACTGAGACACCGGGGAAGCCCAAGCTACAGAGATACAAGATAGTGATCCACAATTTTTAAATTTATAGTTATTATAAAGCATTGACTATATCCCCTGTGTTATATAATATCCTTGTAGCTTACTTTGTATATAAGAATTTGTACCCCTTAATGCCTTTATTCCTCTCCACTCTCCCTCTCCCCACTGGTAACCATTAGTTTGTAGTTTGTTCTCTATATCTGTGAGTCTGTTTCATTTTTGTTATATTCACTGGTTTGTTGTATTTTTTTAGATTCCACATATAAGTGATATCATACAGTATTTGTCTATGTCTGATTTATTTCCCTTAGAATAATATGCTCCAAGCCTTTCCCTATTGTTGCAAGTGGGAAAATTTCATTATTTTTATGGCTGAGTAGTATTCCAGTATTCCATAATATCACACACACACACACTTAGGTTTCTTCCATATCTTGGAACTTCTAAATAATGCATCTATGAACATTGGGGTAAATGTATCTTTTCAAAGTAGTTGGCTTTTCTGGGAGTATTTGCTTGTTTATTTTGGATATATACCCAGGAGCGCAATATTTGGTTTATACTGTAGTTCTAGTTTTCCTTTTCTGAGAAAGTTCCATACTGTTTTACCTAGCGGCTGTACCAATTTACATTTTCACCAGCAGTGTATGAAGTTTCCTTTTATTCCACATCCTCATCAACAATTGTTATTTGTGCTCTTTTTGATGGTAGCCAGTCTGATGAGTGTGAGGTGATATCTCATGGTGGTTTTGACTTGCAAATCCCTAATGATTAGTGTTGTTGAGCATCTTTTTAAGTGCCTGTTGACCACCTGCATTTCTGCTTTGGAAAAATGTCTATTCAGGTCTTCTTTTGGCTATTTTTTTTTATATTAAGATAGTTGTATGAGCTGTTTATACATGCTGAATGTTAACCCCTTATCAATCATATCATTTGCAAATATTTTATCCATTCAGTGGCCCGTATTTTCAATTTATTGATAGTTCCCTTTGCTGTACAAAAGTTTTTAAGTTTAATTAGGTCTCATTTTTGCTTTTATTTCTTTTGCTTTAGGAGGCAGATCAAAAAATACTGATGTGATTTGTGTCAAAGAGTGTACTGCCTATGTTTTCCTCTAGGAGTTTTACAGAATCTTGTATTGCATTTATGTTTTTAATCCATTTTTACTTTATTTTTGTATATGGTATTAGAGTGTTCTAAATTCATTGATTTACATGATGATGTCCAGCTTTTCCAACACCTCTTGCTGAGGAGACTATGTTTTTCCTAAAATAAATTCTGTCTCCCTTATCTTAGAATAATTGATAAGAATTGAATGGGTTTATTTCTTAGCTCCCTATTATGTTCTATTTACCTATATATCTGTTTTTGTGCCATTACCCTACTATTTTCATTATTGTAACTTTGTAGTATAATCTAAAGCCCGGAACTCTGATTCCTCTGGCTCTTCTTTCTGAAGACTTGGCTATTTGGCATCTTTCGTGTTTTCATTCAATTTTTAAAATAATTTGTTCTAGTTTTGTGAAAAATTCCATTGATATATTGATGGAGACTGCCTTGCATCTGTCGATAGCCTTGAGAACTGTGGTCATTTTAACAATAGTAATTTTTCCAATCCAACAGCATGCTTTCTATCTGTTTGTATCCTCTTCAATTTCTTTCATCACTGTGACTCAGCTTACCAAGTACAGGTCTTCTACCTCCTTAGGCAGGTTTTATGGCTAGGTAGCTTACTCTTTTCGATGCAATGGTAAATGGGATCATTTCCTTATCTTTCTGACAGTTCATTGTTAGGGCAGAGAAATGTGTATGGAATACTTCAAAAATTTAATGACATTACACACAACTGTTACAAGGAGAAAACATGATTCAGAGGAGGCACAAAATTGCAGTTTCATAACTGATCCTGACAACAACTCAAGTAAATTGGGGTCTGCATTAGATGTAAAACTACAGGCAATTTCAGACTCCTTTATTTACAAGTAAACTATATAAACAGCACAGTTCTGTTTGTCAAAATCCCTATACTGGGAATGTCATCATGGATGAAGAAAGCTAGGAAGGCAGTTAAAGCACACAATTCTTACTTAAAACAACACAATAATAATCCTAAATGAAAATTAGAACTAGAGCCCAACACCAAACATGAGATACCGAGCTTTAAGAACAAATTTCTGTGTATTAATTTTGTATCCCAAATCTATTAAATACACTGACTGGCTCTAGTAGTTTTCAGGTGGTATTTCTAGAATTTTCTAAGTGTAGTATCATGTCACCTGCAAACACTGACAATTTTAATTCTTCCTTTCTGATTTGGATTCCTTTTCTTTTTTGTCTGATTGCTGTGGACAGGAATTGTAATACTATGCTGAATAAAAGTGGCAAGGATAGACATCCTTATCTTTTTTTCTGATCTTAGGGGAAATGCTTTCAGCTTTTCACCACTGAGCATGATGTAAGCTGTGGTCTATCATATATGACCTTTATTATGCTGAGATGTTTTTCCTCTATGCCCATTTAATGAAGAGGTTTTTTTTTTCCTACCATAAATCGATGTTGAATTTTGTCAAAAGAATTTTACCCTTCTATTGCAATGTCATATGGCTTTATTGTTCAATTTATTAAAGTTGTGAATCACACTGATCGATTTGCCATATTGAAAAGTCTTTGCATTCTTGGGATAAATCCAACTTGATTATGGTGTATGATCCTTTTAACATATTGTTGGATTTGGATTGCTAATATCTGGATGAGGATTTTTACACCATGCTTATCAGTAATATTTTGTTGTTATTTAGTTGCTAAGTCATGTCCAACTCTTTTGTGATACTGTGCAACATAGCCTGCCAGTCTCCTCTGTCCATGGGATTTCCCAGGCAAGAATACTGGAATGGGTTGTCATTTCATTCTCCAGGGTATCTTCCCAACCCAGGAAATGAACCCATGTCTCCTGCATTGGCAAGTGGATTTTTTTTTACCACTAAGCCACCTGGCAAGCCCTTGTATTTATATATGTGTGTGTGTGTGTGTGTGTGTGTGTGTGTGTGTGTGTGTGTGTGTGTGTGTGTGTGTAGAGAAAGAAAGAGAGAGGGAGGGACGGAAAAGGAAAGAAGGAGAGAGTGGGTGTTTCCCATCTAAAAGCAGCAAGATACACATTCTTCTCAAGGGCACATGGAACATTCTTTAGGTTATATCACATGCTAAGCCACACAACAAGCCTCCATAAAATTTTTTAAAAAACTGAAATCATATCAAACATCTTTTCTGATTACAACACTATGAGACTAGAAATTAATTACAATAAAAAGCTGAAAACAATGTGGAGGTTAAATAATACCTATTCAACAATAATGGATCACTAAAGACATCAAAAAGAAAATTAAAAAAAATACCTACAGACAAATGAAAACAAAGATGTGATGATCCAAAACCTATGGAATACAGTAAAAG
Organism: Cervus canadensis; assembly: GCF_019320065.1. NCBI lineage: Eukaryota > Metazoa > Chordata > Mammalia > Artiodactyla > Cervidae > Cervus > Cervus canadensis. The sequence goes on from NC_057399.1 coordinate 55,234,290, forward strand.
CAGTTCTAAGAGGGAAGTTTATAGTGATACAAGCTTATCTCAGAAAACAAGAAAAATTGCACTTAAGCAGTATATCCTTTCATCTAAAGGAAGTAGAGAAAGAAGAACAAATACCCCAAGTTAGTAGAAGGAAAGAAATCATAAACAGCAGAAATAAATGAAATAGAGATTTTAAAAAGACAGAAAAGATCAATGAAACTAAAAGCTTGTTCTTTAAAAAGACAAACAAAATTGATAGTCCTTGAACCTGACTCATCAAGAAAAAAAAAGGGGGAGAGGACTCAAATCAATAAATTCAGAAATGAAAAGGACAAGTTACAACTGACACTACAGAAGTACAAAAGACCATAAGAGACTACTACGAACTACATGTCAATAAGAGACAACTTAGAAGAAATGGATAAATTCTTAGTCATGTACCAACCATTTCCCAAGAGTGAACAAGGAAGAACTAGACAATATGAACAGACAAATTACCAGTAATTAAATTGAATCAGTAATTTAAAAATTCCCAACAAACAAAAGTCCAGGACCAGATGACTTCACAAGAGAATTCTACCAAACATTTAGAGAAGTTAGCACCTATTCTCAAACTATTCCAAAGAATTGTAGAGGAAGGAACAATTCAAGTCCTTCTATCACTGTGATACTAAAACAAGACAAAAATATAAAAAAGAAAAGAAAATTACAGCCTAATATCACTGATGAGGCTTCCCTGGTGGCTTGGTGGATCAGCCTGTAAATAAATAGCACTTATATATACATGCTATTGTTTTAAATTGCTGATTTCTGAGTTTCAAATGCATTTTAACAACTGTGCATTTGTACTCTCCTGTCACAATTACTGTTTTCGATATTATGCTTTGCATCGAATTGTTTTTTGTATCCCTTAATTACTTACTGTGGATAGAGAATTTTATTATTGTTTACTTACTGCTAATGATTTCCTCCTTTTACTGTATGTTTGCTTTAACCAATGAGGTTTTTAATTTTGTAATTTTCATGTGTCTATTTGTGGCCTTTTCTTTTCTGCCTAGACGAGTTCCTTTAGTATTTTGTTGTAAAGTTGGTTTGGTCGTGCTGTACTCTTTTAACTTTTTCTAGTCTGTAACACTTTTATTCTCTACATCAAATCTGAAGGAAAGTCTCTCTGAGTAGAGTATTTTTGGTTACATATATATTGAGAGTCCCTTGGACTGCAAGGAGATCCAACCAGTCAATCCTAAAGGAAATCAGTCCTGAATATTCATTGGAAGGACTGATGCTGAAGCTGAAACTCCAATATTTTGGCCACCCAATGCAAAGAACTGACTCATTGGAAAAGACCCTGATGCTGGGAAAGATTGAAGGCAGGAGGAGAAAGGGATGACAGAAGACGAGATGGGTGGATGGCATCAGCAACTCAATGGACATGAGTTTGAGCAAGCTCCAGGAGTTGGTGATGGATAGGGGAGCCTGGTGTGCTGCAGTCCATGGGCTTGCAAAGAATCAGACATGACTGAGAGACTGAACTGAACTGATATATATATTTTCCCCTTTCATCACTTTAAATATCTCACGCCATTCCCTTCTAGCCTGCAGAGTTTCTGCTCAAAAGTCAGCTGATTGCCTTATGAGAGTTCCTTTTATGTTATTTGTTGCCTTATCCTTGCTGCTTTTAGTATTTTCTTTCTAATTTTTGCTATTTTAATTACAACCTGCCTTGGTTTGTTTCTCTTTCAGTAAATACTGCATGGCACTCTGTCCTTCTTGAAATAGGATGACTATTTCCTTCAAATAGTTCCTCAGATGCCCTCTCTCCCTATCCTCCTTCTGAGAATCCTGTAGTGAGAATATTAGTGTGCTTGACCCAGAGGTCTCTTAAAACTATTCTCATTTAGTTCTTTTTTCTTTCTTTTCTTCTGCTTCAGTGATTTCCACTACTCTGTTTTCAGCTGGCTGTTCCATTCCTCTGTAACATTTAATCTGCTTACTATTCATCCTTCTAGTGTATGTTTTCATTTATTTATTGTACCCTTCACCTCTGTTTGGTTCTTTATATTTTCTAACTCTTTGTGAATAATTTTTAACTTCTCATTCTGTGCATTCATTTCTTCCTCTTCTGAGAGAGAAGAATGGATCACCTTCATGATCATTATTCTGGACTCTTTCTCAGATAGATTGTCTATGTTCACTTTACTTAGTTCTTTTTGGGTTTTATCTGGTCCTTATGTGGAACATGTTCCTCTAACACTTCATTTTGCCTAAGTTGCTGTGTGTATCTTTATGTATTTGGTAGGTTAGATGTGTTTCCCAATCTTGGAGAAATAGCATAATGTAGGAAACATTCTATACATCCCAGCAGCACCCTTCTCTCTTGCCACAAAAAAATGTATGCTCTAGAGTCTCACCTCCTGAGGGCTGCCTGAATCCTGTTGTGGGGAGCAGACTATGTCAGCAGTCTGGTAGGCTTGACTTATTCCTGGTTTGGTTTGTTGCTAGTCCCTGCCTTGTGTGGAGGCTATTGGTTACTGGTTGGTACCACTTGGTCATGGGAAGCTGACTGTAGAACTCCAGTGGCCCCCATGGGTTACTGTTGGCTGATTGCTGGATGCATTCAGGGTCCGGAAGATCCACAGCTCTTCCCCACTCACTGGTAGATTATGCCAGGTTCTGGGGTTAGTGCTATACTACCAGCAGGCAGCACAACATCCTGGAATGTGTTCACAGGGCCCAAAGCTGTTGTCCTGAAGTTTGTGTTGGCCTGCTAGTGGGCAGGGCAGGCCCCAGATATTCCCAGGGCATGGTCTGGCATGCTGAGGACAGGATGAGTCCACAGGTTGTATGATTTAGTTTTCCTGCCTGTGGAGTCTACCTCTTAGTGTGTGAGGCTAGTCAAGCCTAGAGCAGGTTTCCTGAGAGCAGAATCGGAGCCCCATGTGATTCTGGGACTGATCTCTGCCTACTCATGGATGCAGCTTTTTCCTGGGTCCTCTGATAGGCAGGATCATGTTCTAGGTTGCAGGAGCCTCAGGAGGCCTTTAGGCAATCTGCTGGCTGAGGGGTGGGGCTGTGACCTCATCTGGTGAGTTGCTTGGCCTGAGGGGTTCCAGTACTAGCACCTCCGGGCTATTGGGTGGGCCTATGTTTTGGTGCTAAGGAGCTAGTGGGAGGATTCCACAATGGTGCCTGTCAACACCAGTGTCCACGTGGCAGAAGAAACTCTAAAGACTGCTGCCAGTGTCTATGTCACACCTGCCACTTCCCCTGCCTCTTCAGGAGTCTCTCCAAGAGAGTAGTAGTTTTGTGTGGTTTTGTATGCTCCCTTTAAGTGTGAAGTCTCTATTTCCCTCAGTCTTGTGGGATTCCCCAAACTAAGTACCACTGGCCTTCCAAGCCAAATGCTGAGGGCTCATTTTCCCAGGGCAGGACTCATAGGCAGGGGAACCTGAAGTGAGGTTCAGAACTCTCACCCCTTTGGGAGAACCACTGTAGCATAATTATACTCCAGTTTGTGGGTCACCAACCCATTGCTTTGGGACTTGACTATATGGCAAGCTTACCTCTCCTACCCATCTCATTGTAGTTCCATGTTTTTAGTTTTATAAGATTTTTTTCAGGTAGATTTTGACCTCTCTGGTGGCTCAAGTAAAGAATCTGCCTGCAATGCAGGAGACCCAGGTTTGATCCCTGGGTCAGGAAGACCCCCTAGAGAAGAGAATGGCTATCCACTCCAGTATTCTCACTTGGAGAATTCCATGGACAGAGGAGTCTGGAGGGCTACAGGCAGTAGGGTCTCAAAGAATTGACATGACTGAGCAACTAACACTCTTTTTTCCTGGCCTTTTTAACTGATGGTTGTTCTGCAAATAGTTGTTTTTTGTGTGTGCTCCGGAGAGGAAGTGAGCTCAGGGTCTTGCTACTCTGCCATCTTGGTCAGTCTCTCAATAAGCTGAATTTTAAAGGTGGATGATATTGCCAGGCATGCATATTTTAAAGACATGTTTTTATACAGTTTTTCATTCCTTACTGTAAAGAGGAACCTTAGATCTCTTTAGACTGAATGTTCATTCAGTAAAGGTTAATAAAGTTACCACCTTTCTTTATACTTCCTCTAAGTTTCCACTTGCCTTTTAATTTTGGGGTATTTAGAGAATTGTTCATCTGAGGTAGCAAAGCCACTCTTCTCAGTCACCATGGAAATGCTAATTAAAACTATAATTAGATACCACAACACATTCACCAGAGTGCTAAAATAAAAATTTCTTGTAATTTAAAGTGTTGGTAAAGAGGTGAAGCAAGTAGAACTCTTACACTCTATCAGTGGGAAAGCAAATTAGCACAACCAGTTTGGGAAAGTTACAGTATCTACTAAAAATGAATATATATGCAACATATAATTAATAACATATCCAACAGAAATGTGCATATCCATGTCCCCAAAGACAAGTACAAGGATGTAAGAGCCACAAAGTGGCCATGATAAAAGAGTATATAGCACTGAAAGGTAAATTATTACTACTACACATAGAAGTCTCACATAAGTAATATTGAGAACAACAGGCCACATAACAAAACATGTACAAATTCTATCATTCTGCTTACATAAAACTCAAAGAAAGGTGCAAAAACTAATGGCATTTGAATTTAGGAAAATTGCTATCATATTGAGGATTGGGATTTGTAATTTTGGAAGAAAAAGAGCACCTCCAACTGTACTGATTATGTTCTATTTCTTAATTTGAATGGTTAACACACATGTTTGTTGGTTTTGTGATAATTTATTGAGCTGTTCACTTATAATCTGTGCATTAAGCATACTTAACAAAGATCTTTAATTAATCAATTATATATGATTATACTATATGCCAGATAAGGTATATGATATTAAAATAGAAAAATAAAAAGCACTTAATTATTCCACTGATGCATAGACTTCAAGTCTTTTTTTTCCTATATGAATATTCATACATGGGCACTTACTTAGCATTGATAGTTTTTATAACAGAAATTATCAAAATTGTTTAATGAAAATAAGAAAATCTGAGTAGATCAAGCTTCTATAGTCTTAGAAGCACTAAACATTAAAAAATAAGCTACTAGTTCCAAAATAACCTTTCACATTAATTTACCACTAAATTTTCCTAACTTTTAAAAAATATGGAATTCCCACACAATATTAAAAAAATCTCATATCTTAGCAAGTAAATTTGAGAGGGATAAGACATGTTTTTTTTTTCTTGAGTAACACTTCTTTCCCTTGTGATTCTTTGATTAAGACTTATTTTTATTTATTTGTTTCCTCTCTTTTCATAAATAATTACCATGTTTTATTTGTTTGCCATTTTGGTGATTATTTTTTTCCTCATAATTTTCATCATTGTCATTATCTTCTGCATTCTAAGAGTGCCTCTTCAGTCTGCTTTCCATAAATCTAATTATGTTAGTTGTTGCCTACAAAAGTGAGTGAAAGTTGCCCAGTCATGTCTGACTCTTTGCAACCCCATGGACTATACAGTCCATGGAATTCTCTAGGCCAGAATACTGGAGTGGGTAGCTATTCCCTTCTCCAGGGGATTTTCCCAACCCAGAAATCGGACCCAGATCTCCCACATTGCAGATGGATTCTTTACCAACTGAGCCACCATGGAAGCCGAAGAATACTGGAGTGGGTAGCTTACCCCTTCTCTAGCAGATCTCCCTGACCTAGGAATTGAACTGGGATCTCCAGCATTGCAGGCAGAACTTTACCAGCTAAGCTACCAGGGAAGTCCCTTTGCCTATGAAGGCCAATTTAATTCTTCTATTACATTTTCTGTTTCCTTTCAATCCTTTGCATTTCAACTCTTCAATGTCAATGGCTCATATTTCTAAATTAATCAATGCAAATGTTAAGGACAAAATACAATTTTCTAAAATATTTTTCTGGTTTTCATACTAACTCATTGATCTACATATGCATTACCTCAGGTTTTCATTCCCCACATTAAAGTAATCATTATCAAGATCATGTTTGACTTTGATTGTATTTTGCTATTGCTTCTGTATTTGAGAATGTGAGAAAAATCCATTGAAGGGTAGTATTTCTCAACAGACAAGTTATAAGACTGACCATTAGCCCTTGGTCCTACTGATAACTTGATTTTTTTGTAGAAAGCCTCTAAGCTCCACAGTTGAGTAGACTGTGAACAACCTCAGGCCTAAATTCCAATGAGTATCAGGTATAACCTCTGAGCCACCAGGGAAGCCCTCAAATAAAACCCCTCTGTTCAAATGCTAGTGACCCATCCTGTCTCCACAATCTGTGCTTCTCTGATCACACACGTACACAGTACTATTACTATCATCACTAATATCATTATCACCACATCGGCAAAACCTATCTTTCTCCTTGGTTACAATGTATTTCCATAAGTCCTTTCTTTCTACCCTGAAGAGGGATCAGGAAAGATAATCCTAAAATGGATACAGATATGAAGGCACTGGTTGAAGGGAGGTGCTAAGATACGGTTGCTTAACCTTCTAAGTCATACCAATCATGGATCTCTGAGTTAGCAGGCAGAAGATAAGGGAGGAACACAGAGTCTCGCTCTCTATTACTTAAGGCCATGGGCTTGCTCTATTCCAGATTGCAAATTTTAATTTAGCAATATGGAGTCTTCCCAGAAGCTAATAACAGATTGGTTTAAAGACTCAGTTTTGAATTTTGTCATAAATTTTCATCTTTATCTGTGCCCTTATAGCCATTTTAAGTTGCATTAAGGACTATTAATCTGGTAGAACTTCCAAACAACAACTGACACCTTAAACTGTGATTAAAAAACCAACCCATCAGCATCATTTGGAGAAAAATTCAATCTTCGTCTAATATTTACTCACAACCAAAAGTTATTCCTGAATATCTGTGCAATATTACTTTGACACAGATGGCAAAATAGTTATTAATAACATAGCACATGTAAATATTTGGATCCATCTCAGTAGAACTGAGAAAGCGACAAAACTGTCTTATGAAGTAAATTTTCATTGCTGACTCAGTGTTCATTTTACTTTGCCCCCAAAGTGCTGTAATCTTCTTTGGTACTTTTTGAAATAAACAAGTAACATTTATTTTCAGAATTTTTTAGTGTAGTGGGGAGATGAATTCATTTACATTTCATAGCAGGCCAAGATCCACTTTATCTCTCAGAATTATACAATGTCTATACACTGTTCAGGAAGTGACAAGGTCCAGCCTTCTAAATACAACTTAACTTCACTTTTCAAAGAATAAATACAATGAAAAAAGAAGGGGAAGAAACATATCAGGAGAAAATCAGCAGCATATCAATTTTTTTTTAAACTCTTGGTTTCTTATAAATAATTTAAAAAGAAATCACCCCTATAAACTCTCAACTTTTTTTTCATGTTAATTATTTCATACAACTCTTTTGAGATGTTTGGTTATGGTCAATTCTCTTTCAATGATTGCCAGTGAACAATTTGCAATTCAGTCTTTTGCCCCTTAGATTATGAAACAAGCTTCTTGCTACGTATTAAGGCAATAGGAGCAGTATGAAGACATGGACTGGAAGATTGAATGTCTAGGAGTAAGCATTATATTTCCCTCATATTAGCTCTACCGATGCTATGACTTACTGTCAGATCTACAGGTTAGTGCCAATCTACACATGCTAATTGGTCTGTATCATGAGAAGTGTGGAAACAGAGGACAAGCATTAGAAACTTTTATAGACATTTAGTAATTTTATGTCTGTAAGATAATGACAAATGATAATAAATGTGTGGATTTGTATGTTTTATATGCCTTTTAGTCATTTCCTAGTAATAATTTTTTTAGAAATTTTATAAAAGCATTCAGTCTATAATGGATTTAAATGAGTTAACAGTAACTGACCCTTAACCACAGGGTCTGAGAAGCACAGAGCTATATGCACATGGAATGTATTCAACATGCTGGACCTCAATTTCTCCATCTCTAAAAATATGAGAAAAGATCCCAACTTTGTCTTCCATAGAGATTATATGGAAACTAAACAGAATTACTTATTCATAAATTATTTATAAGCTCTAAAGTTAAGAACTAGCTCATTGGAAAAGCCCCTGATGCTGGGAAAGACTGAAGGCATGAGGAGAAGGGGGCAACGGAGGATGAGATGATTAGATGGCATCATTGACTCAAGGGACATGAGTTTGAGAGAACTCTGGGAGATAGTGAAAGACAGGGAAGCCTGGAGTCCTTCAGATCATGGCGTCACAGAGTCAGACACACCTGAGCAACTGAACAACATAAAACTTCATATAAGTATATGGCTGTTATATTCTAAATAATAATCACGTAGGAAACAGCACAGTATCTTAGCTAAAAGAAGCTTGGTATTTATTAGATGACTAATAAATGTCTGTTTGCTTTATGAATAAATATAAGAACAGAAACTCAGGCATCAGACAGAACTGCATTCAAACAATTGTCACAGGAGCAATGTGTGATTTAAAGCAGGCCACACATCTTTCAATGCACAATTTCTCCATCAGCAAAATGAGAGTAATAATAGCTTCAAACTTAAGGGTTGTTGTGATATTCAATAAAATAATGCAGTATTTAGTATTTAGTACTTGACACATGGAATGTATTCAATAAATATTAGTCATATCTTTTATCTCCTCTTCTTTGCTAAGGAAATGCTCAACTGTTCATAGGCAATTTCTTACTTAATTCATAGGAAAATGTAACAAGGCAACAACCATAATCTCCATTTTAAAATTAGAAAGACTGAAAGAACTAAACAACTTTCACAAAGTCACAAAGCTACTTTAAATCCCTGTCTGTCTATAACAGAACTGGTGACTTTTCCCACCTAATACCATCTCCCTAAGGTAGTCTAAGTAATGAGAATAAATTTCATAGGAAATATTTTAGAAACATTCTCATTGTTTTATAAGCTCTGAGGATATTTTATGTGAGAAATGGCATCAACAGATTTAATAATGCATAAAAGAGACACCCATGAACCATCTCTTTCACTCACCAGTTTGACGCGTCAGTCTCCTCATGCTGGGACACTTCTAGTACACTGCTCTAAGTCTCTTTGCATAACCTTGTTTCAAGGCTGCCAAAACATGCAAAAAGAAAAATGATATTTGCTTCTGGAAGGATTTCCATATATTAGTGGCCAGAACAATAATAATTCAAATTTACATGGCATGTTTTATAAAGCTTTTAAAGAAACAATAGGGATTAACCTTCTTCACATGTTTGGGGTTTTGCATCTTGAAAGCAAATATATTATCATGCTTTACCCTGGAATTCTCAGAACATGACAAAGTATCTATCATCTAGGCATTCATTAAATTCTTTCTTTTTTTTTGTTAAATAGTTGAAAGAATGAAACTTCTGTTCCAATACATTAATATATTTGAAGATCTTCAATCTTCCACTTCAGAAGACAAAATGGTATTTTGTTATAATGTACTTTTCTGAAGGGAAGAAGAAAATAAACCTGAAGGAGAAAGTATTTTTTGCTACACCAGTAAACCTGACATTTCAAAGGATAAAATTTGACAATGAGGTCAACATGCAAGACACAGATTACTCTGCATAGTTTCAGTATTTAATAATTATTGGATGAAACTAAAAATCTATTATCAAAAATAATTACTCTCCATTTACACAGGAAATTTAAATTCAATGAATTCAAAGTGTGAATTTACTTTTGAAGTAACTATACATTTGAAAAAGGGAAATAAAATGTTCTTTTTATAATTAGAATGTCTTTTCCATTGTCCTAATGCTACTTTCCCAACTCTGCTCAACTCTCCGCTGCAATCCACAAAAAGAGAGAAGGATAAAGGAAAGAATGATAAGTTGACAGAAAAAAACAGTAAATGCTATCCTAGGATAGTGTTTATTAACTCAAAAATAAGTGTAATGAGATGAGATGTTTCTTAAAATAATTAATCACTGGTCTTCATAACTCATACTTTATACCATTGTCTCTTTGATATTGCTATTTTTTGACCAATAATAATAGTCATATCATATCATAATGGTGATGATTACTATTTCATTGCTTACAATGTATCAGGAATTGCTTTTTATCATTTTGTAGGAAATTGTCTAACTTAATATTTACAATAGCCCTATAATGTAGATAACATTAACCTCTCCATATTTTAAAGAAGAGAGAACGCAGGCTCAGTTTTAAAAAATTAATAAAGAGCCACTACTAATAACCAATAAAGTAGGATTTGAGCCTTTCCCTGTATGACCTGTATGCAGGTCAGGAAGCAACAGTTAGAACTGGACATGGGAAAATAGACTGGTTCCAAATAGGAAAAGGAGTATGTCAAGGCTGTATATTGTCACCCTGCTTATTTAACTTATATATGCAGAGTACATAATGAGAAAAGCTGGGCTGGATGAAGCACAAGCTGGAATCAAGATTGTTGGGAGAACTACAATAACCTCAGATATGCAGATGACATCACCCTTATGGCAGAAAGTGAAGAAGAACTAAAGAGCCTCTTGATGAAAGTGAAAGAAGAGAGTGAAAAAGTTGGTTTAAAGACAAACATTCAGAAAACTAAGATCATGGCTTCTGGTCCCATCACTTCATGGCAGATAGATGGGGAAATAGTGGAAACAGTGCCTGACTTTATTTTTTTGGGCTCCAAAATCACTGCAGATGGTGACTGTAGCCATGAAACTAAAAGACGCTTATTCCTTGGAAGGAAAGTTATGACCGACCTAGATAGCATATTAAAAAGCAGAGACATTACTTTGCCAAGAAAGATTTGTCTAGTCAAGGCTATGGTTTTTCCAGTAGTCATGTATGAATGTTAGAGTTGGACTATAAAGAAAGCTGAGTGCCAAAGAATTGATGCTTTTGAACTGTGGTGCTGGAGAAGATTCTTGAGAGTCCCTTCGACTGCAAGGAGATCCAACCAGTCCATCCTAAAGGAAATCAGTCCTGGATGTCCATTGGAAGGACTGATGTTGAAGCTGAAACTCCAATACTTTGGCCACCTGATGTGAAGAGCTGACTCATTTGAAAAGACCCTGATGCTGGGAAAGATTGAAGGCAGGAGGAGAAGGGGATGACAGAGGATGAGATGGTTGGATGGCATCACTGACTCAATGGACATGAGTTTGAGTAAGCTCCGGGAGTTTTTGATGAACATGGAGGCCTGGCATGCTGCAGTCCATGGGGTCGCAAAGAGTTGGACATGATTGAGCAACTGAACTGAACTGAACTGAGCCTTTCCCAAAATCTATTCTGTTAATCACCAAATTATCTACTACTTTCCAAACTGGACCCTTGATATTAGGGATCCTTGTTGATAAATTCCTGTTCTGTGATAATTATGAACCCTGCATGTGTGTGTGTGTGTGTGTGTGTGTGTGTGTGTGTGTGTGTGTGTGTGTGTGTGTGTGTTCAGTCACTCAGCTATGTCCATCTCTTTGTGACTCCATGAATGTAGCCCTCCAGGATTCTCTGTCCATGGGATTTTCCAGGCAAGAATACTGGAGTGAGTTGTCATGCCCTCCTCCAGGGGATCTTCCTGACCCATGAATTGAACCTGTGTGTCCTGCATCCCCTTCATTGGCAGGCAGATCATTTACCTCTGAGCCCCCTGGGAAGACTTATGCACTGTGAATATAACTAAAATCCATACATCTCTCTTCTTTCATCAGTTGAAGTCACCTTCATCTATTACCTAGAGGACAGCGAAAGTTTTCTACCTATTCTCACCAATCCCACTCTTGACCCATTATATCAACCACTGCTCACACTCTGGCCAGGGTAAACATTTTTACAGCATAATACATCATTTTACTAGCCTGCTTAAAAATTTTCATTGGTTTTATATTGCACAGGATTAAAATCCAATTATTTTATTGTGACCTACAAGTGCTGACATGAATTGGCTATAGCCTACCTAACAAATATTACTTTATATAGTTTTCCTCCATATAACAAATTATTTTTCTCATACTTATTCATGTATGTATGCCTGCTCTTTTGAGATATTAAAACAATTCCCATTACAAAAAATAAAAGATTTATTAACACTTTTTCCTTAACAAGAAGCACACTAAAGACTACAATTGTGTCCATTAATTGTTTTCTGAAAGGATTCCCAACTGTAACAATCTCAGATTGGCATTCTGTGAGGAATATTGATATTACATATACTATTAATTTTATATTTGAGTATAAATTTTGTAAGTATCACAGACTAGGGTTAAAATTTAGAGACTTCTAAATTATTCATGTTCTATCTGTAGCTATGATCAATAACAAGCCAAAAAAGAAACCTGTAACTCTAAAACAGCACTGAAGTAAGATTGTACACTGAGGCACTAATATTATTATAGTACCTACACTTTGGTTTTAGTCACACAAAGCAATGGCATGTAAAGACTTCATTAGTTTCAAAAGCAGCTTATTTTCCTATATGAATCACTCTACAAAATGTGTAAACCCAACAAGCTTTGCTTCAGTATGACTATTATTATCATTATGGTTTAAAACATTGCTTCTCAAATTTAAAATGAATATGAGTTATATGCTATCTATATGCACATTGGACTTGCCCGGCTCAAGTGGTAAAGAATCCACCTACAATGCAGGAGATGCAAGAGTCTGCAGTTTGAACTCTGAGTCATAAAAATGCTCTCAAGGAGGAAATGACAACTCACTCCACTATTCTTGCTGGGAAAATCAAATGGACAGCGGAGCCCTAGAGTCCATGGGGCCGCAAAGACTCAGACAAGACTGAGTGACTGACCAGCAGCATATGCACATTAACCAAACCAGGTTTTTGATTTGGTGGGTCTAGGACAACACTCAAGAGTCAATAGTTATCACAGGCTTAGGTTATGCTGATGGTGCTCATCCACTGACTACACATTGGGTCAGATTCAGATGACAGCTCCAGATGATTTACAATTCAAGTTGTGTGTGTGTGTGTGTATACTATCCATGTGCAAAAATATTACAAAATAAATGAAAGTGAAAAGTGAAAGTGCTAGTTGTTCTGTCATACCCAGTTATTTGGGAGCCCATGGACTGTAGCCCGCCAGGCTCCTCTGTTCATGGGATTCTCCAGGCAAGAATACTGGAGTGGGTTGCCATTCCCTTCTCCTGGGGATCTTCCTGCCCAGGGATCAAACCCGTGTCTCCCGCATTGCAGGCAGATTCTTTATCATTTGCGCTACCAGGGAAGCCCATAACTATTAATAATGGGTTTTAAATTTACATTTTCCTTTTTTAAAAAGTGCCATTACTGTGAGCTTAACAATATTAAATAAGTATATAGCAAACTTTACATACTTCTACTTTATTTTGTAGTTTATCAATAATTATGAATAAATAAATATTTTCCTTGCTTTGAAAAATGTGATCTCACCTAGTGCAGGCTCCCTTGAATTCAACAATATATAACAAAATAAATAAAATACTGCCTTTCTGTGACTGGTTAAGATTTTAGTATTAATAACTTTTACGTTCTTCTGTACATTTTTCTATATTTCCAATATCTTTTACCTTACAGATTTTAGCTACCATTAGTTTAGTCCTATAGTACACCATGCTAGGTATATGTGTTTATATAATTTCATATAAAAATGTGATATCTTATTTAATTCATAAATTTATTAAGCAATGTTAATAATAACAGTTATAATTTTTAGGTATTTACTAGTGGCTCAGATTGTAAAAAATCCGCCTGCAATCCAGGAGACCTGGGTTCTACCTCTGGGTTGGGAAGATCCCCTGGAGAAGGGCATGGCAATCCACTCCAGTATTCTTGCATACAGAATCCCATGGACAGAAGAGCCTATCAGGATACAGTCCAGAGGGTCACACAGATTTGGACATGACTGAAGAGACTTGGCATGCATGCAATAGCCATGTACCATTCTAATGTTTTACATGTATTGATTCATTTAATCCTCATTAAAATAAGCTATTACTATGCTGAGTTTTAGGGTACAGAAATTAGTTCAAGATTATATGACCTAAAAGTAGTAAAACTAAAATTCAAATTTAAGTATGTTGGATTTTATTTTTATAATAAAGTAAAAATTGATATTTTTTGAAGAATCAAGTAAATATCTTCCCTGATGGAAAATATTTTAGCAGCCAATAGTATTGCAAGAGCAAACATAGGACTCAACCTCTATATTACATGCTTTATTAAAAGCTAATATTTACATTAAAATAAGAACTATTTGCAAGAGCATAGGAAAAGTCATTATAAACTTTACAGAATACTGATTCTAGTCCTCATTTCCAAAGCTTAGCAAGAGATTTTTTCATTGCTAAATATTACTTTATTACTGATGATGACTTCCTAAAAGTATGATTTTATCACTGTTGAAAGGATGAAGAAACATAACTAGATATTGAAAGATAAAATTTCAACAGTCATGCATACATATAACAAGGATATGCTATTTCTGACCTTTTCAGCTAATTTCCAAATAGCAATATATTCTATAAGGAGGTCTCCAAATTCCACTAAAGAAATAGTCACTATTGGGTATACCGACAATCACTATTTCTCCCATTTTAAGTACCATTATTGAAGCATATTTTACCTACAGAATCATATACACTCACACACAGACACACACACATGCACACACATATAAACATACAAGGGAATTTTTCTGAAATTATGAGTACTGCATTTTGGGAAAACTGTAATAGGAACACTCCCAAAACATAATTTTAACACCGATAATAAATTATTCTTATCTAGTTTGAAAGATTGGAGAAGGAAATGGCAACCCACTCCATTATTCTTGCCTAGAGAATCCTGTGGAAGGAGCAGCCTGTTGGGCTGCTGTCCATAGGGTCACATAGAGTCAGACACGCATGCATGCATTGGAGAAGGAAATGGCAACCCCCTCCAGTGTTCTTGCCTGGAGAATCCCAGGGATGGAGGAGCGTGGTGGGCTGCCGTCTATGGGGTCGCACAGAGTCGGACACGACTGAAGCGACTTAGCAGCAGTAGCAGCAGCTTGAAAGATGATGTACTGCCAATGATTTCACGTGAGGTTCTCTTAAAGTACCAAAGAGTTGATGTTATAATAGTTGTAAGTTATAATGGTTTCTCTTATATTCACTACCAAATCAAAAACTTCTAACATAGAAAAGGCATGGTCTCTGCCCAATACATTAATAAGGCTCATTTCTAAAAGAAGTTCAAGAACTGGCCAGTTTTCATTTTCTTCATTAGTTCTGAGAGCTAACCTCTCATCTTCTTTGCCTAAATTTTCAAATGCTTTCTTCAACAAACTCTTTGTAAAGAAGCACATCAGGGCCTCCACAATACTGGGCACCGTGACTCTGATTATATTTCCAAATCAATTATTCAGAAGTTATTCTTTTGAAAGTAGTTGTGGAATCATTCAGGTAATTCCTGGGGCAAGACCCAAGTATAGGGATAAAAATAGCAATTGTTTAGATAAACTTCAGACATTAGAAAAAAAATAAATCGTATATACATATGTGTTAATGGGGTGGAGTAAGGTTCAATGCCTAGGGAGAAAGTACTGTTAGGAGGAAGAATCCAAGAATTTTAATACCCTTGGGTTAACACTAGAATTTCTGACCACCTCCTAACACACTTCTTTGGCCATCTGATGCGAAGAGCTGATACATTAGCTCTTAGGAGAAATGGATAGGAGAATGGACTAGGAGAAATGGATAACAGAGGATGAGATGGTTGGATGGCATCACTGACTCAATGGACATGAGTTTGAGTAAGCTCCAAGAGATGGTGAAGGACAGGGAAGCCTGGAGTGCTGCAGTCCATGGGGTCACAGAGTCAGACCAACTGAGCAACTGAACAACAGGCCTCTGAGATTTCAGCCACTTCACTATTCAATCTACATACTCCTAAAGCGCGTCCATAGTTCCTAACCAATATTCTTAAATTAATTTTCCTATTATTTATTTTTAATATCTAAACTCATATGTCAGGCCTTGATGTTCTCCTATAATCTACAATTTGAAAGAAGGCAGACGGACTTTTCTGAAGAAACAAAGGATGTGGCTGCCTCTTTATCGCTCCCACCTCCTCACCTTTATTACTGCATCTGATTTTTAGCTGAGTCAATTGCCTCAACAATAGTGTTTCTCTCTTTCCCTGTATCAAGTCCTTAGCCAATTTCACAGATTAAGTTCTCTAAATCAAAGCTAGAATCTTGTCAATCCTTTTCCAAAATGTTTTTAAGGCTCTCCCTTCTCTGCAGAATAAAAGGGGAGAATGAAGCCAATTTCAAACTCCTAAGTCTGGGCTCAAAGACTTCAACTGTCTTTGACCTTTTCAGATTCATTTCTGCAAATGCATAATGCAGACGTGCTTGGCAAACTGCAAAGATCTTCACCACTGTGAGTAATTTCATTCTTAAAGTAAATCTTTGAAGTGAAACTCCTGTAACACAGAGATGCCGTAACTACCTTGAGTCTGGTTAAGCTGATAAATGGTGGAAACCAGGTTTACTTCTACGCTGAGTCCACACCACAAACAATGTTTTTGTCATCAAACTGAATGATTAATCACTTTTTGAAATACTTTATTTCCCTTTCTCTGAATATAGACTTGTGCTGTTTTTCACCTGAAAAGATAGTGAGATGTCAGAGTGAGAGTTAAGGCCTATCAGAGGTTATAAAGATCTATCAGGAGCAGTTTGAGAAAGATTTTTGCCTAGTCCATGGCACTCTGCCAAGATGATTCTATCATCTGGTAGGAGCTTCCTAAGTTTACAGATACATCATGTAAGAATTAACCAGCTTCCAATGGGTTCCCTGGTGGCTCAGTGGTAAAGCTTCCTCCTGCCAGCGCAGGGAACGTGGGTCTGATACCTGCATCAGGAAGATCCCCCAAAGAAGGAAACGGTAACCCAATCCAGTACTCTTGCCTGGGAAATCCCATGGACAGAGGAGCCTGATGGGCTATAGTCCATGGGGTCTCAAAAGAGGTGGACACAACTCGGTGACCAAACAACAATATCAGCTTTGCATTTCAAAATCTACGCATTCTGAAGTATCTGAATCTCCTTTGAGTGACACAGTATAGGACAGGTAGGTTCATTTACTATAATACAACTTTTTTTAGAATTGTTTCTCTTTAAATTTATTATCATCATTTATCTAAATAAATAGAGAATACCATAGAGAATTTTACTGCTATTTCTGTCTCCACAGCAATGGACGGTTGATAAAGTGCTTTTCTGTATACTGCAGGCATTTTGGAAATAGCTGTCGGATCAAACTAAATGAGTTCCAGTATAAATACAGAACCTGAGACCTTGCAGATGGCACTCAGCAAGATATTGGTGTGACAGCTAGAAAAATGCAGCGTGACCCTCTGCAATTGATATTTTGTATTGAGTGCAGGGTCTAATAAAATGAGTTCTATCATGGAACTCGTGTGTTCAGTGAAATCTGTATTAAACCTACATATGAGCTTTGACTGTAGCTTAAGTGAAATTAAAAAACAAAAAGGATAAAAGACGAACTATCACTAGAATGGTAGTTGGAGTCACATTCAAACCTCAAATTAATTGTTAAATATGTACTTTCTATTTTAATGAAGGTGAGAAGTGAAAGAATATTGCTTTATATATGTTGCCTCACAGTGAACATTATTTCAACCACACTGAAATATGATTTCATTTTAAAACCTCTGGCACATTTTACAGTTTGATTCATTCTCTAACACTTTCAAAGCTCTATTTCATTAAGTTACACTTGTTTTATATAAGCTGCTTTGAATATCTACTGTTGACCTACAGAGATTGAAGGGACAAGGATTTACTTTAGGTACATTCTACTTCCTTTGTGTAGATCAATGCAGACAGCCTCCTAAGGAACTATATTGTTTCAGTGTTATAGGGAAAGGTCACACCCTGGTGAGTTAGGTAGAACTGAAGAGAACATCTCAGGATAATGGCTCCGAACCTAGAGTATATTATACAGAGTGATGTAAGTTAGAAAGAGAAAAACAATTATCATATATTAACATGCAGACATACACACAAACACACACACACACACACATATATATATACACACACACACACACATAAATATATAAAATCTAGCAAAATGGTACTGATGAACCTATTCACAGGGCAGGAATAGAGAGGCAGACACAGAAAACGAACTTGTGGATACAACAGGGGAAGGAAAGGGTGGGACGAATCGAGAGCGTCGCCCTGACATATATGAACTATCATGTGTAAAACATAGAGCGAGTAAGAAGCTGCCGTCTAGCAGAGGAAGCTCAGTCCGGTGTCTGTGATGAGGGGTGGGCTGATGGTAGGGTGGGAGCAAGGCTCTAGAGGGAGGAGACATATGTGTTCTTATAGCTGATTCACACTGCTGTACAGCAGAAGTCAACACAATATTGTAAAGCAATTATCCTTTTAAAAATATATATATAGATAGATTTTTTTAGAAAAGATAACAGGCTCTATTTTATCTACATCTTCAGCAGTTAATCACTAGGCTCCATGGGAGTCTCCAGACAAGAATACTGGAACAGGTAGCTATTCCCTTCTCCAGGGGATCTCCCGACCCAGGGATCGATCCGTGGTCTCCTGCATTGCAGGAAGATTCTTTACCACCTGATCCACAAGGGAAGCCTCCTGGTGTCAGCAATGGCTTCTAATGCATCATGTTTCCTAAAATGCTCTTCATCTGAGTGAGGTGAGTGAGAGGACTGAATGAGGTTTGGTTGTCATAATTTGGATACAGCTGAGACACAGATAATCACACCGTCTTGAAGTCAGAAGTCACTCAGCTCATCCGGGCTATCTCCCATTTAATACTGGCTTTTGCTAAGGATCCCCAGTGCACCTCCAATGGTATGAAAAAAAGGAGTTGAAACAACAACTCAAACTATTGTCCTTGTACCTGCCATACACTGGTCCAAATTTTGCCCTCTAGAACTATTCAGAAAATATAAAATCCAAGTTTCACATGGCAGCTCTTCAGATAATTGAAGGGAGTTATCATTGCCCTGCAGGGAAGTGGAGCATCTTTCCAACTCAACGTTACTACTTTCCAAACATAAAATGACAGACACATTCCTCACATGACATGTTTCCAGACATTTCACCAGTCTGGTCACCTTCTTTTGGATGCACTTCCATTTGTCAATGTCTCCTTTTAAAATGTCTTGAACATCCTATGACATTTCTGAAGCTTCCAGCAGAAATGGAATGCCCTGAGAATAACAGTAAATTTCTCTCATCTGTGAAGAGTGACGAGGCCTAAACTTAAAGAAAATTTCCACTTCTCAAAAGTAGACAGAGAGAGAACAAACCGTTAGAATATTAATAGATCAGAAATTCACCTCTAAGCTTACTGGTGTTACAGAGTGATATCTGAGAGAATGTTGTCTATAATGTGTTGCCTGCAACCCACCCACAGGCAAGACTCATTCGGTTGCCTATACTGTTTGCTTAATTCCCCAATATTGGACTCCTTCTAAGACAAGTGACCCGGGTCATGATTCTCTAGCTAAGTCACCTTGGACAAGTTGCTAACATACATGGTTTCAAGTTTATTCAGTACTGTACTGGTGATTTTCTCTGTCAATCTGACTAGATCACGGGGTGCCCAGATATTTGGCTAACAATTGTTTTTAGGTGTGTCTGTGAGGGTATTTCTGGTGAAATTAACATTTGAATTGTTGGATCTGATAAAGTGGTTTGCCCTCTTCCACGGAGTGGACATCACCCAATGTGTTGAGGGCCTGAACAGAAGAAAAAGTTGGAGGAACAAGTTAGCCCTTTCTGCCTAATTGCTTGAGATGGGATATAGATCTTTTCCTACCCCTGATACTCCTGACTTCCTGGCCTTCAGACCCAGACTGAACTACACCACTGGTTTTCCTTGGTCTCCCAGCTCACAGAAACCAGATCTTGACTTCCAGTCTCTATAACTGCCTGAACCAATTCCTTGTAATAAATCTCTTCATGTATATATTATTGGTACTATTTCTCTAGAGAACTCTAATACAGTCATCAAATGAACTAAATATCTCTAAGATTCTATGTAAACTATAATTTGTTCTGATAAGAAATTTCAGCGTTTCAAAATTTCTTATTTGTCAGGAGTCATATCTTTGATTTTAATTTAGCCCAGATGTAAATAGTTTCATCTTCAATAAAATCTGAGGAAATGTTTTGCCAGTTTTCATCATATTACGATTCAAGTATTAACTTGTTGGTTCACCTAGCAACTTACTTTTGTGCATATGTGAGCATATCACAAGTGCTTGGCAATATGGATGATACAAAGAAACATAATTGCAGCTCTTTCTCTTGAATTTACAAGAGAAACCATCTAGTATTTACACTATGTGACAGTCTAGTTATTACATTTAAAGCATGATAGCAATAAATGGTAATGGGATTCAGAGTAGGGAAAGATCACCATGGCCTAAGAAGATGCAAAGGATTTCATGAAGGCGATGGAAGGAGACAGGGCACTTGATGAACTGGGAGAAACGAGTATTTACAGACCAGTCAGAGTGATCAAGCTTTTAAAGAGCCCTCTGTTGATCTAGGACCTGTGACAACTGCACATAAGAGCTCTGAAACATGGAACCACTGGATAAGGATCCAGATATAAATACCGGATTTTAGCAACTCCTGTATACACAACATCCCACTCGGCTTAGTTAACAAGATAGAACCATCAACTACACGGTTTTAAAATCCCTATGGGGTCTGTGCAGCATCGTAAGTTAAAAAAAAATCAAGAGATATGAAAATAAGAGGGCACCTGATATCTACTTTTGAGGTTTGACTATAGATATATTAATAAACTATATATATGTGTATGTGTGTGTGTATATATATATATATACTATATATAGCTCTAAAGAACTATAGTTTTTCACTTTTATAGGAAAAGCTTCACACACTGGTGAGTTAGGTAGAATTGAAGAGAACATCTCAAGATAACAGGCTCTGAACCTAGAGTATATTATACAGAATAAAGTAAGTCAGAAAGAGAAAAACAAACATATTAATGCAAACATATTAACACATTCTATATACATGGAATCTAGAAAATGGTATTGGTGAACCTATTTGCAGGAGTACAGACACAGACGTAGAAAACGGACTTGTGGACACAGTGGAATAAGGAGAGGGTGGGATGAATTGAGAGAGTAGCATTGTGTGTGTGTGTGTGTGTGTGTGTGTGTATACACACATATGTATCTCCAATAGATACATATTTGAAAATAAAAGAACTTGAATTTGTCAGCTGACTTTGGAGAGAGTGACTCTAAAAGCTCGGCTATTGCAAATCATTATTTGCAGCAACCTCTGCAACTGGTAGGGCAGACATTCCATGACTTTAATCATGGGGCCAAGTGACACAGCTCTTGACGATCAATTCTATGATGGGAGCAAAGGCACAAACCTTCGGGATCAGCTTCAGTGCGTCTGAGTGACATCAGTTTCCTACGGATGGGGAGAGCTGAAGATATCCTTCTGATGCCTGATTAGGGATCCAGCAGAACCGACCTGTTGGGTCTGGTTGCTAACCTCTTCCAACAATCTCCTAGAAGGTGGCACTAGCTGCACTTGGCACAGAGGAGACAAGTAAAAGGTTTTGTGCACCAGTTTCTTACACTCAAGTGAAGTAACACAATGTAGACCCATTATCAGAAAGAGTGCCTGGCATTTGTGCATCACAAATGGCTGAGGCAAAGTAATACGTGCTCAGTAAATATCTACTGGGTAATTGAGTTTCATAGAAACTAGAATTGCATTGTGTCACTTGGAGGAAAAAAAAAGTGCATTTATCACAATCAAGAAATTATCCCTGGAAATTTTTTCCAACTCCTTCTCTCCCTAAAAGAAAACACACACGAGCCATTAAAAAGAATTCATTTGAATCAGTTCTAATGAGACGGATGAAACTGGAGCCCATTATATAGAGTGAAGTAAGCCAGAGAGATAAAGACCATTACAGTATACTAACACATATATATGGAATTTAGAAAGATGGTAATGATAACCCTATATACAAAACAGAAAAAGAGACACAGATGTACAGAACAGAGTTTTGGACTCTGTGGGAGAAGGTGAGGGTGGGATGTTTAGAGAGAACAGCATCGAAACATGTATATTATCTAGGGTGAAAAAGATCACCAGCCCAGGTTGGATGCATGAGACAAGTGCTCGGCCCTGGTGCACTGGGAAGACCCAGAGGGATCGGGTAGAGAGGGACATGAGAGGGGGGAATCGGGATGGGAAATACATGTAAATCCATGGCTGATCCATGTCAATGTATGACAAAAACCACTACACTATTGTAAAGTAATTAGCCTCCAACTAATAAAAATAAATGAAAAAAAAAAGAAAACACACACGGAAACATAGGCACATATGTGTGTCCTCATGTGTGCATATGTGCTTGTGTTCTACTGTATCCTGCTGTTTAGATTTCCGTTTTCAAAAGGTATTCCTTCATGCAAGGAAAATTTTTCTCCTTTTACAACAAACAGTGTGCTAATCATATTAGGCCCCCAACTAAATACTCCTTTCATCTTACAAAAATATATTGTCTTTATCTTTAGCTCATATTTAACTCATGAAAGCCATCACAAGTGCCAAGGAACAAAATAAGTGGAATTTTTAAAAGAATGAAAATAAGAATATAAAATATTAATCTGTGGGCAGAAGACAGAGCTTATAGTCATTCCCTGAAGAGCTGAAATATAGAGCCAGACTCCCTTTTAGAAGGTGCTAGTATTCTTTGTACTGAGGGAACTGACTTAGTTGAAACACATAGAGAAACTATTCAACATGCTCAGTGTCAAGGAAAGAAGGCAGGAGCACTTCCAGAGAAAGATGGCATCAAGTAAGAGTAATAGGAAGGTATAGGATGGAAAATGTCAACAGTCATTGGACAAGACCCTGATGCTGGGAAAGACTGAGGGCAGGAAAAGAAGGGAACAGAGGATGGATGATATCAGATGATATCAGAGTCTGGATGATATCACTGACTCAAACGACATGTGTTTGAGTAAACTCTGGGAGATAATGAAGGACAGGGAAAGCTGGTGTGTTGCAGACTATGGGCTCACAAGGAGTCAGACATGACTTAGCGACTGAACAACAAATATATTATATATATATACAAACACACACAGTGAATTACAGGAAAAAAGTAGACTTCTGCTTTGTATGGAAGAAAGCCCAAAGTTAAAGTTACTCACTCACTTAGCAGATAAAATCATGGCAACAGACACTGGTTCCCTCCTTTTATCAAATTTATTTACTTTTGGCTGTGCTGGGTCTTTGTTGTTGCAAGCGGGCTTTCTCTAGTTGCAGTGAGCAGGGTCTACTTTTTCATTGTGATGTGTGGGCTTCTCATCTGGTAGCTTCTCTTATTGCGGAGCATGGCCTCAATAACTGTGGTGCATGGGCTTAGTTACTCCAAAGCATGTGGAATCTTCCCGGACCAGAGATCAAACCCATGTCCCCTGCATTGGCAGGTAGATTCTTAAGCACTGGGCCACCAGGGAAGTCCAAACACTGGTCCCTTTGTTATAGGGAACCAGCTTTGTTTCATCCCCTGTGCCTTTTCAGAAGCAATCTTTCTTCTAAGAGTGCACAGAAGAGTGGAATCTTCTGATAAATATTTTTTGGTATGCTTTTTTCACCACTGCAATTTGGAGAATGTGTTGTTCTGTGCTTAGTCATTCAGTCATCTCTGCTTCTTTGTAACCCCATGGACTGTAGCCTACCAGGCTCTTCTGCCCATGAGGATTCTCCAGGCAAGAATACTGGAGTGGGTTGCCATGCCCTCCACCAGGCCATCTTCCCAATCCAGGGATCAAAACCCAGGTCTCCCGCATTACGGGCAGTTTCTTTACCACCTGAGCTACCAGGAAAGCCCAAGAATACTGGAGTGTGTAGCCTGTCCCTTCTCCAGGGGATCTTCTTGACCCAGGAATCAAACCGGGGTCTCCTGCATTGCAGGCAGATTCTTTACCAGCTGAGCTACCAGGGAAGCCCGGTTTGGAGAATATATTATAGTAATTCTGGACTACAGATAGTGTGGTTTAGCATAAGTTGATCCCATTTTGACAGGTCTCATACGACTATTTTAGAAGCAACCAAATAGAGTTTGGGTCATACGCATGATAATTCTCATATTGAAATTTTTAAGGAAATTTGTCTAGAAGTATTTGAAAGCCAAATTTACGAGAGCTAATTCAACATAATCAATCCTCCCATGAAACAGTCTCCGTTCCTTCTCAACCCACCTAGAATGTGTGTGAAATACCAAGTTGCCCAGTGGAAGATTGAATAAAGTGTACACAAACACCCATAACATACCCACAGGAAACATGAATGTAAGCAACATAAGTTTCAATCTTTTCTGTCCTGTGACATCTCAGGTCTGGGAATACAGTGAGCTGCATTCAGAATTTGATCCTAATTTACTGCTGATGTGGCATAAATGTTAAATACTGCTGCTGCAGACATTCACCCAAACTCCTTAATTAGGGACAGGGATGACGGAATATATTTTCAGCTTAATTACCAAGCTGGTCTCAGTCAATAAAGGTTAGCTATTTGATGAGGCTTCTCAGCTATTAATATGACCCATAGTGTATAGATCAAAAAACTACATAAAACAGAGGGAAAAAACCAATTACTCCTACTTTATGGTTCTATAGTATACACTTAAATATGGCCCTGCACACATCTATTTTGCACATGTACATATTCTTCCCTATCAAACCAAATAACAATCATTTACTAGGATAAAACTTTCTTGTACTTTTGCCAAAGGGATTGTCTTGTGTAGCAAAAGCTACATAGGACATGAGGATGAGAATTACAGTCAGTATGGATTCTTAAGGTTCTTGTGCTTTTTAAAATTTGACAAGTATTTGGGAGTGTCTCTAAAATTTTGAAAAATCATTACAAAGGGAATTTGAAGATGTGTAGTGATATCCAGAATTTCTGGGGAGGGGTTTTGGTAAAAAAAAAAAAAAAAAAAAACTTTTTCGCTAAGCTTTGGAGACTAAGCTCAACATGAAGACAGAGAATTTCTGAATTAAATATGCTAGTCGTACTAGTGTATGTTTATAGACAAAAGGATGGCTAAATTGAAGAATATTTTAAAATCTTAGTTTAAGGAATGAACTACTGACAAAAATTAAGAACTCTTTTGAGCACACATTACATTCCTCATTCTGCCTTACGTCACCCTTTGAGGTATTACCTGCAAAGTATATTGGACAAAAGCAAGTAAGAAATAAATTGCATTTGTGTGATTTTTTAAAGCATTCAACTTAGTTTTAATAATCAGAGTTTTCCCTCCACCTATACTTAACTAATTTATAGGAACATTATGTAAATTATGCAATGCTGGTAATAAGAACAGTTAACATTTAAGATTTTGAACCGACAAAGCATATAATAGACTCTTGGTGGGAGCAAAAACGCTTCTGTGTGTTAAGAGAGTGATGTCTGGCTGTGCCTAGAGCATCACCGAGTGTGTTTTACAGAAGAAACAGACAATTTAACTATTCTAGTGAGCGTGTTAGAGGGTTACTAAGTCAGCCGTCGAGAGAGTTTCTCTTGTGTCTGGACCCAAAGTTGGTAATCAAGTAGAATAGACTTTGGTTTTTGTCTGTTCAGTTCTCTGAGGAATCCCTAGAGAAACAAGGTAATTGGGTCACCATTTTGGCCATTTTTGGATTGACCAAATTCCTGCCATACCACTAATATTCACAAATATGGCAAGATAATGAATCTTTATAGTATCAAGAAGCACAACAAACAAGCAAGTACTGAATTAAGTCTTCTAATAGGATCAAAGCAGTCAGCAAAGTTCCAGATTGGTATAATGGTGTAAGCAGTATGCTGCTTCCAAATCCCAAGATGGTGGAAGATTCCACATAGAAAGCAGACTCAAGGGAAGGCCTTACCCAGGTCCCATTATAACATGAAGGTTAAGCCAACCTTATGTTGCAGGAATTTAAGAAAAGGAAACAATACTCAGACTCAAAAATACTAAGGCAGTTGTTCTCAAATGCAGTCCAGAGGCTGATTCTTAGTAGAGATACAAAACTCTGATCAAGAGCTTGTTAAAAAGCAGATTCTCTATTCTCCACTCCAGGAAGTTCCGATTAAGTAAAGCTGAGTGAACTAGAAACGTGTTTTACAAACTCCCCAGGTAAATCTGCTAGGAAGGTAGGTTTGTGAGCAACTGGGTTAAGCAATTTGCTCAGAGTCATACGTTCAGTGAATGAAAATGCCAGAACAAGGAGAAACCATTTTCCCAGGGCTCCTTTTATCACAACAGATGCCCTAAATGTAATCTGGAATTAATTCAGCCTATTTATATATAAGACAATAGACCCAAAGAAATACTCGTGGACTAAATTAAGGAGCTCAAACTATGGCAACTATAAAACTTACACTTCAAGATCAATACCTTGATGGTGTCAGTAAGGGTGGGGAGAAATAGCACCTGAGGTTGTACCAATTAGTTCAACCTTTCTGAAGGACAATTTTTCAAGGTCTACTAAAGCTACCAGATTATTGATCATAAACTATAATAATCTAATAATTCTACATTAAGAAAATCATTCTATAGATATGTCTCTCATATATTTAAAGATACATACAAAGATAAAAAATTTTTGTGGCTACAAAAATCTGAGAAAACATACAAATCCACCTAAACAGAAAATAATATATATAGTATGATTTCATTTGTTTATGATCTGAATATGGTGATACATGTAATGAAAATTCCCTGAAGGATACATGAGAAATTCTTAGTGGTTAATTTGGGGGGGATACAGTGGGATATTGGGGGTATGTATTAATTTCCTGTTGCCAGTGTAACAAATTAACCACAACCTTTGTGGCTTAAAACAACATAAATTTATTCTCTGTAATTCTGGATTTAAGAAGTCTGAAATTAGTCTTATGGGGCTAAAAGCTGGAAACAGAGCTGGTTCCTGTTGGAGGCTCCAGGGGCAAACTTATTCCTGGAGCTACCAGCACTGTTTGGCCTACAGTCACATTACTTAAACCTCTGCTTCCTTAGTCACCTTGCTTTCTCATCTGTCTAATCTTCCTTCATTTCTTTTAGGAGGATCCTTGTCATTACACTGAGTCCAGCTATGGGGAGATACAGAATCCTGATCAGTCTACCTACAAAGTCATTTACCAAGCAAGGTAATATTTACCAATTCTGGTGATTAAGAGATTACTATTGGGGGAGGGGGAGGCAATATTCTATCACAGGAAGGAAGTGAAGGTCTTTTTATTATGTAATCTTTTAAATTATGACTTTTAAATTTTTAATTAGAGGATAAATACTTTATAGTATTTTGATGGTTTCTACCATGAATCAGCCATAGGTATGCATACATATGTTGCTTCCCTCTTGAGCCTTCTTCCACTTCCCTCCCTACCCCACCCCTCTAGCTTATCACAGAGCAATGGCTTTGGGTTCCCTGCATCACACAGCAAACTCCCACTGACTACCTATTTTACATATGGGAATTTATATGTTTCAATGCTACTCTCTCAAATCATGCCGCCCTCTTCTTCCCTCACTGTGTCCAAAAGTCTGTTTTTTATGTCTGTGTCTCCTTTGCTGCCTTACAAGTAGGATCATGAGTACTATATTTCTAGATTCCATACATATGCATTAATATGTGATACGTGTTTTTCCCTTTCTGACTTCACTCTGTATAATAGGCTCTAGGTTCATCCACCTCATTAGAACTGACTCAAATGCATTCCTTTTTATGGCTGAGTAATATTCCATCGTGCATATTTACCAGAACTTACTTATCTATTCATCTGTTGATGGATATCTAGGTTGCTTCGATGTCCTAGCTATTGTAAACAGTGCTGCAATGAACAGCAGTGTACATGTGTCTTTTTCAAAGATGGTTTCCTTGAGGTATATGCCCAGTAGTGGGATTGCTGGGTCATACGGTAGTTTTATTCCTAGTTTTTTAAGGAATCTCTATACTCCTTTCCATAGTGGCTATATCAAACTGCATTCCCACCAACAGTGCAAGAGAGTTCCTATTTCTCCACATACTCCCAACGTTTGTTTGTAGACTTTTTTTTGATGATGGCCATTCTGACTGGTGTGAGATGATACCTCATTGTAGTCTTGATTTGCATTTCTCTAATAATGAGCAATGCTGAGCATCTTTTCATGTGTTTATTAGCCATCTATATGTCTTCTTTGAAGAAATATCTGCTTAGGTCTTATGCCCACTTTTTGATTGGGTTGTTTATTTTAATCATATTTACATACCAGTTTTAAAATAAAATCAAAGCTGTGCAAACATTCAAAATAGAAACCTGTGTCATTCTGAGAAAACTGTGATACATCTAAACCAACCAGAAGAACAACAATTCATTTTTAAAGTATGAGGTATTTATACTTCACTTTGATCTAAAGTGGATTTAGGCAGTTATAAACCTGCACTAAAATTAATAAAAATCTTAAAAATTATTAGAACTACAATAACAAGATAAAGAGAATACTGACTGCTATAAGTTAAAATTACTTACTTTGATTAGGCATAAATCTTGGCTCTGGGGTTCCTCCTGACAGCTAAAGCATAAAAGAAAACTGGAGAAAGAAAGGTCACCTAATTCCTGTTGTTGGCAAATGAGGAAATATATCAACCACCAGGAAGAGACAGATTTTTCTGATACTACGCTCTATGGAAAATTTCTCATGTGCATCATGGAATGGGAGCATTTGGTATTGTTGCAAATAATATCTTTGGAAAATAATTTATATCAGCCTTCAAAAATTTGGTTTCAGCTCTCTCAGCTATGCCCTTCAGTGGAGAGATGTGGACAGAAATTTTCTACACAGAGTTGAATTCCATCAGGTGCTATGTCTCTTGTAAGTGCCAAAGAATATAAGTGGGATACAGGGAAAATGTCTGATCAATCTGTCTGAACTATCCCATCTCCCAGTTCTAGTATCCTGAGGGAAAGCTCTCTATGCCAAACAAATAAAGTATTAACAACAACATACAGGATTAACTCATATGCTGAGAACTTGAAAGCTTTGTGTTAGCCTGGAGCACATTTTCAGAAAGATTCCAAAATCACTGCAAAGTAGGGGTATAATATAAATGCTGCCACTGCTGTAGTTAAGGATATGCTATAGGCAATCTGGAGCTGCAGAACATAGCTTCAGGTTACAATAAAAAACCATACATTTCTGTCAAGTCCAATTTTGTTGTTTTCTTTAAAACCATAGCTTTAAAAATATTTTTGGGTCCCTTCCAAAAGCTGTTAATTATCCCATCCATTGAGAAGATGCATGGGATAGCTTCAGTTCAAGGGAACAGACCTAGAAGGACTATGAAACATTGCTACTACACAGAATGCTTAGAAAGGTCTTCTGCCCATCCTGGAGAGAAGAAAATAAATGCTAAACTGTAGGGAACTCCTAAAAGAAACATGTGTTAAACTACTTCAACATTGAGGAATCATCCTAAAAATCATTGGCAGTTCCCTTGGTTTTAAAAGTTTACCTACTAGTAACCGATTGCATTGGTCTAGCTACCAATAACAGAAAACCCACACAACTCTATCAGAGAGGGGTTTATTTGTCTCAAATTCTTGGGCTGCTTGAGATGTTTAAAAATATACGTCTCTTTGGAAAAAATGTATGTTGTTAAGAACAAAAGAGTTCTCATTTCTCCTGATCCATAGTCCTTAGTTGCAATCTTTATCCTATCATATTTTCAGGCAACAATTTGCACTTTCAGGTAACCAGAAAGGGAAGTGTCAAAGAGAGAAGGACAAAGGGCTTATATTTAATGAGGCATTGCCTTTTTTCATGAAAATAACCCCTCTGTTAATATTTCCACCTACATTTCTTTCAAAGGAATGTAACACATTTCAATGCCAGAGGATCCAGGGAAGGAATGTATAGCTGACAAATTGCTTCCAAAATCAATACTGTAGTCAAATGAGGGTGGCTATTGGGTAAGCATTTAGCTAAGCATACCACAGCCATGTAATGAAGATATAATAATATATTTTGGGAGCTATATTGGTAAATGTGGTATCTACTCTCTCTCTCTCTTCAAGAGTTCCCTAGCTATTTTGAAGTAAAGTTATTAATATAAATATGTGATTTATTTGAAAAATTACTCTGTCAACATATATACAGCCTTTCTATTAAATTCTAAAATTATTAATTAATCGAGCATTCAATTTAGAATGACTATTAATAGACATTTAGACTAACATGCACTATGTGTCTAGTACATGGGAGATATAAAAGTATACAGGTATATGACAATGATAGAATAAAAGAATACTAACCTCTGTGGGACTGAGATTAAGGGAAATGCTCAGAAATAGTCAAGACCCCAGGACTCATATTTTTTGCTCAAAGGCTTTTGGAGATTTGTTGTTGTTGTCGTTTTGATCTTTAAATCTCAGGAAGAAGACTAACCTACATGGACTTAACCTATATCTATAGTGTTTGTATACACCTCTCACAAGAAACTAGCCTTGGTTCCATATCCTAGAGAGAAGGGGGGTTCCCAGGTGGCACAGTGGTAAAGACTCTGCCTGCCAATATGGAAAATGTGGGTTCAATCCCTGAGTTGAGAATATCCCCCTGGAGTAGGAAATGGCAACCCACTCCAGTATTCTTGCCTGGAAAAATCCATGGACAGAATACCTTGACAGGTTATAGTCCATAGGGTTGCAAAAGAGTCAGAACATGACTGAGTGACTGACCATGAGTACCACAAAAAGAAGTTGCTCACCTCCAACATTTTACAGCTGCTACAACTGTCATCTTTTTAATTTTTTTCCCTAAGTCATAGGAAGAAGGGGAGATCAGCTGGAAATGCAGAGGAAAAACAGAATGACAATGTCTAGCTTTGGTCTGAAAGAGAGATGCATGCTGTCTTAAGAAGTAGAAAGAAGATCTCTGTCTTATCTGGGGCTTTTGAATATCATTTTTATCTTATTATGTAATATGTATACATGAATGTATACGATAAAGTCCTGGGTGGTCACAGTCCTTGGGAAAGCCAGCCAGTTAATATGCTTCTCCTAGCTTTTGCTCACAAAAAAATGGAAGCGAATTTCTTGTTCTATTTCAGTGACTTCAATTCAAATGCCTGGGACCAATTACCTCTATTTTATTTCAACATTAACAGGTTCAAACCAAGACCTATCATTTACTGGCTGAATGACTTTGAGTAAGTTACTTAAATTTACTAATCCTGATTTTCTTCAAATATAAAGTGATGAGGGTACATTTCTGAAAATTAAATGATATGACATACATACAGACACCTCGTGTAATACACGGCCATATTAGTTGCTAAACAAATGGCATTTTTTCACCTCACTATCATTGAAAAGCTGTCACTTCACAGCCAGGGCATTTCCACAGATACTTGTAAAAGATCTCTCCTATAATCACATTTCTTTGATTCAGTCTTTCTAGATTAGTCAGAGGGTAGTGCCTAACTTCGTGGATGTCCCTACTGGGGGCATTACTTGAACAACCACAAAGATGACAGAAAGTATGTTGCCTTCTAGAAATTTCTTTTTGTTGACAGTGAATGAAAATAATGCCAACCTTGAAGGCTACCTGTGATCCCAGAGAGTTTTCTTGGTGTTTCTTTTCACCTTAACTGGTAACTTCTCACTCCAAGCAAGAACAGGACACATTGCTCCTCTTCCTGTTTTATTCTAATATCATCCTTACTCTTTTAGACCCAGGATGAAACCCTGAGTGGAATCATCATGCAGGTGTTTGACTTGGAAGACTACAGAACTGGAACGAGGACTGAAGAAATAGAATTGTGCCTCAGGCAATTCATAGAGTCAAGTGAACATCAGTGCCTCCAGACCAAGAAAATCCACTACCAACGTATCTCATCATACTAATCATCCTATGCTCCTTTCTAACTACTGAGCAGCATAATCACAATCTATATTCCTGTATAGATAGAAAAAGATGACTCCCAGATATTTGAGGAAAACCAACATCATTAGTTTCTATTTGGATCACCCCAAATTAAAAATACTATCATACCCATTAAAACCATATTTAAACATAAATTCTGAAGAAAAATAATTGGTAATTTCTTTTTCAAATGAATAAATAGAAGACCAGATACAAATTGAAGTCAAACTGAAGGCTGGGACAAAGCTTTTAATCTTAACCTCATCATTTGTGACCTCAGAAGGTCTCTGCATGGATGTGATATCAAATGAATCTAGAGTCAGCTTTCTACAAGATGACAGAGTAGAAGGATGTGTGCTCATCTTTTCCTGTGAGAACTCCAAAATTACAACTCACTGCTGAACCACCACCAACAGAAGAATGTTGGATCCCACCAAAAAAAGGTACCAAAGTCCAAGGGCAAAGGAGAAGCCCCAGCAAGACAGCAGGAGGGGCAAAATCATGTTTAGAATCAAACCCCATACCTGCCAGAGATGCTCGCAGGGCTCAAACAAACCATGCGCACAGCAGGACCAAGAGACCCCACAGAGGCTGAGACAGAACTGGGTTTGAGTGTCTCCTGGAGAAACAGATCAGCAGTGGACGGCTGCAGGGGCAGGGTTTCTGGGTGCAGTAGACCTGGGTGTGACATAAGCCCTCTTGGAGGAGGTCGCCATTAACCTCACAATAGAGCTGCCAGAACTTACACAGGACGGGGGAAACAGACTCTTTGAGGGAACAAACAAAACCTTGTGCACACCAGAACCCAGGAGAAAGGAGCAGCGCCCCAAAAGAGACTGACCCAGACTTGCCCGTAAGTGCCCAGGAGTCTTCAGTGGAGGTGTGGGTTAGCAGGGGCTTGTTGCAGGATTGGGGGCTCTGAGTGCAGCAGTGCCTGCATGGGACCTTTTGAAGGAGGTCACTATTATCTTTATTACCACCACACTTTGGCCTCAGGTCAAACAAAGGGAGGGAACACAGCCCCACTCATCAACAGAAAATTGGATTAAAGGTGTACTGAGCTTGGGCCTGACCCTTGAACTTCCAGATATTCAAGCTGGTTTTAGAAAAGGCAGAGGAACCTGATATCAAATTGCCAACATCTGCTGGATCATTGAAAAAGCAAGAGAGTTCCAGAAAAGCATCTACTTCTGCTTTATTGACTATGCCAAGCCTTTGACTGTGTGGATCACAAAAAACTGTGGAAAATTCTGAAAGAGATGGGAATACCAGACCACTTGACCTGCCTCTTGAGAAATCTGAATGCAGGTCAGGAAGCAACAGTTAGAACTGGACATGGAACAACAGACTGGTTCTAAGTAGGAAAAGGAGTACGTCAAGGCTGTATATTGTCACCTGCTTATTTAACTTATATGCAGAGTACATCATGACAAATGCTAGGCTGGATGAAGCACAGCTGGAATCAAGATAGCAGGGAGAAATATCAATAACCTCAGATATGCAGATAACACCACCCTTATGGCAGAAAGCAGAGAACTAAAGAGCCTCTTGATGAAAGTGAAAGAGGAAAATGAAAAAGTTGGCTTAAAACTCAACATTCAGAAAACTAAGATTATGGCATCCAGTCCCATCACTTCATGGCAAGTAGATGGGGCAACAATGGAAAAAGTGACAGACTTTATTTTTTGGGGTGTCAAAATTGCTGCAGATGGTGACTACAGTCATGAAATTAAAAGACACTTGCTCCTGGGAGGAAAAGTTATGACCAATCTAGAGAGTATGTTAAAAAAGCAGAGACATTACTTTGCCAACAAAGGTCCATCTAGGCAAAGCTATGGTTTTTCCAGGAGTCATGTATGGATGTGAGAGTTGGATGATAAAGAAAGCTGAGGACTGAAGAACTGATGCTTTTAAACTGTGGTGTTGGAGAAGACTCTTCAGAGTCCCTTGGACAACAAGGAGATCCAACCAGTCCATCCTAAAGAAAATCAGTCCTGAATATTCACTGGAAGGACAGATGCTGAAGCTGAAACTCCAATACTTTGGCCACCTGATGCAAAGAACTGACTCACTAGAAAAGACTCTGATGCTGCAAAAGATTGAAGGCAGGAGGAGAAGGGGACGACAGAGGATGAGATGGTTGTATGGCATCATTGACACGATGGAGATGAGTTTGAGTAAGCTCCTGGAGTTGGTGATGGACATTGAAGCCTGGTGTGCTGCAGTCCATGGGGTCTCAAAGAGTTGGACATGACTGAGCAACTGAACTGGACTGAACTGAAGTCAAATTTACTGAAATTTGATGCAAGATATATCTTAAGAACTATACTACAAAAAGATAAATAATTGAAAAGTAAAACAGAAGAGTTAAGAGGAAAAATGTTTCAATATTCACTTAATAGAATTTTCAGAGGAATATTATAGATCATGAGGAGAAAATAGTTTTTAATTAAAATAGAAAAAAAAAATCCCCAAACTGAACAAAATATATTTTCTGCAAATGGAAAGGGCATTGCTGGGTACTACACAGAAAGATAGAAAAGGAGAAATGTGACCATGTTTTAGAAACCAAATAATAAAAAGCTACAAAAAAGAAACCCTCCACTATATTCAAAGATATGAGAATCAGGTTATGATATTTTAGAAGTTACAGTGGATGATGGAGGATAGAACAATGTCTTAAAAAACCTTGATTCCATATCCAGCAAAATAGCTGGTAGTAAGTAGAGCTAATGAAAGGTATTTGATAACATTTTATTTAGCAACAGAAAAAAAAAAATTTCTAAACTATGTACCATAGCAAATTGAAAAAATATATATATTCCTGAATATATATTTTGCTG
Source organism: Cervus canadensis (assembly GCF_019320065.1). Classification (NCBI taxonomy): domain Eukaryota; kingdom Metazoa; phylum Chordata; class Mammalia; order Artiodactyla; family Cervidae; genus Cervus; species Cervus canadensis. Next base: position 55,269,121 of record NC_057399.1, read on the forward strand.
TAATATAATGTAAATTTGCTGGTGGACAAATTTTTCATCATTATACTTGTATGAAAACATACTTGAAGCATCACACACAACTGGTTAGCAATCGGGAACTATTTATTTAGACTATGGATAAGGGAGGAGCAGGTCAAAGAGAAGCCATGCTGAATTTCTTGATTTGTTTGAATGTGATTATAGATACTAATTAATTCCTTCCAGATGTTGGTAGAAAAAAAAACTTTTCAAAGTTTAGCAAAATCTTAAGAATCATTACCACTGAAGAGCGGAAATAGGATGAATAAATTTTGAACCAATAAAAATAATGAAACAGGGCAAAGAACACCCCATTAATTCAATAAAGTCAAGGGCAAATATAAAAAATAAAAAGCCTAACAAGCAAAAGCAAAAAGTAACCTAAGCTAAGGTGCTAAAAGTAAGTCCAAAAATATCAGTGACCAATATAATATTATTTTCAACTTTTGTGGTTGTTTAGTCACCAAGTCATGTCTTGTGACTCCATGGACTGTAGCCCACCAGGCTCCTCTGTCTATGGGGTTTTCCATTCAAGAATACTGGAATGGGTTGCCATTTCCTTCTCCAGGAGATCTTTCTAACCCAGGTATTGAACCTGTGAACCTGTGTCTCCTGCATTGGCAGGCAGATTCTTTTAGCGCTGAACCACCATTAAAAGCCAGAGACTAATAATGTAGGGGAGAGACAAGAAAATCCAACTGTCTACCCACAACCCGTTTACAAGAGATATACCTAAGAGATGTATGTATCCATACCCATCCTGCAGGGAGGGAGGGAAGAAGGATAGAAGGAAAAGGAAAGGGAGAGTTGATAATAATCTCCCTATCTTTGATTTCCAGGTCTCAAGATGAGAGAAGCAATGACAATAAAACATCATTTTCTCTGGCATCTGACATTCACTTTCCATGGATTTTCCTCATTAGATTTCCATGACACCACTGTCTGCTGGTCTATATGTGTCTTTCTTTACCTATCTGATCTCATAGGCACTAGTTTATTCTTCACTCCTTAAATATAAAACTTTTCAAAATTCCACCTTTGATTGCTTTCCTGCCACACCATCTTCGCAAACAGTTTCATTCATTCCTGTGGTTTCAACAACTGTAGACTCACATTATTTCCAAATCTTCTTGATGAAATTCTAATTTTTCCATCCAAATGCTCACTCATTAATATTTGAAAGAAACCCTAACTAAATTCAGAATGTCCCAAAATAAAAATGTATGTTAATACTTATTTATCACTTGACCCTCACAGCAACCCCATCTTGAAGTTATATATAATAATAAATTATAAAATAAGTATTTTAGAGGATTTAAAAGAGTGTCAAATGATGTGAATGTTATGGTGATATTTGTTATTCAGCAGGTTTGACAAAATAAACTTTTAAATCAGCAAATAATTAAAAGAACTAATAATGTCAACCAGCTCTAGAATATTTTATAATTTTATACAGTACAACAAGCCAATAAATGTAGCAGTTAAAACAGTCTTTGATACACAAGTATTGCTTTTCAGTGCCATAAAATTGTACTTTCGGGAGAGTAGCACATTATAGTTTAAGTGAAGCTCTTCATTAGATAGTATGAGAAAATGAGCCATGAAAGGAAGATGGAAAAGCCTCCTTAATAGTTCCTGTGCAGATAATGTAGGCCAAAGACAATCAATAGCCATGCCTCATTTATTTTATGTCCATGAGCACTTAGAGGCAAAATGTTAGTGTTTGCTATTCTGTTGGCTTGGCCTTGCTCTGCATCAGTAATGAAAAAATGGATTTGCATATTAAGGTGTAATTTTTTACAAATTTAACTCGCACAACAAGCTGTTATTGTTAACCAGTATGAAAAGAAACTCCTCTTGTATTACCTTCAGGTCCACTAAAGTCACCTCTAAGCAGCTTGGATAATAAATTTAGTATGTCTTCAAAATGAGCTAATCAATATAAAATTTCATAAATACTTTATAAAAATATATTAACTGTACATAAAAATGAAGAATTCCATAAAATACCTAATTTAGAAGCCGTCACAATAATTGATGAAGGCGAGTCTAAAATCAGCATACTTTAAAAAAGATTATTGATGATGTTTCCATCTGAAACACACCTTTAGCCAGTATGTATAATGGTCTATCCTGGTACCACCTCTAGGGTGATGGCAAATTGAAATATATGATACATGTTTACTTAAAGTCAAAAGTTTTATTCATTATTACCATCATATTTATGGGAACAGACTTTATGGTAAGAAATCTAAGGTAAATAAATTTATGATTTTCTAAAAATTGGTTTTCCATAGAGAGGATAAATTTAAATGCCATATAAAATGGATTAATATTTACTTTTATGTACAATAAAAGAATCTTAGACATTAGATTTTGACCTGGCAATAGAAGGAAAAACCAAAAATAACAAAGGGAAAAATAAAAACAAAAATCAGAACGGCTGACCAAAATATAAGATAATAGGAAAGGCAGAACAAGAACAGATGGCTTGGCTGTAAAAGTAACATTGGGGGTTCTCCTGAAATTTATTGGAGAGTTCACTTACTTGCCTCTGGATTCCAAACTTCAAAAGTGGAAAACAGAGTAAGACTCTATGAATAGAAAAATTATCATCAAGGTAAGATGAACAGTGCATACAGTCCAGTGATTTATTCTGATTTTAACAATTACAGTTTAACAGTCAAAATAGTATCAGGAAAAAGTTTATTTTCTTACTCAATTTTAAAAAGCTAAGAAAATGTTCTAGATAGAATAATGCAAAAAAAAAAATTATTTCTTCTATCCCTTACCTATAATTTCCTATATACTTATGTATTTAGTCTCTATAGTATTTTTTTTAACATTTAAAACATGTTGGATTTCCAATTGGCTTTCCCATTTTCACTAGTATTTTTAATTTACATATACTTACATTGCAATGTTCAAAAATATAGTAATATTCATAGGAAAACACAACTTTTTATATTATATGAGACATAGTATGGCATAATATTTCACAAGAGGCCTATTTCAAAAGAAGCATAGAAGTTACCAGTGCACACATAAGGCTTATAAACTGGGAAGAGAAAAGATAAGTCCCTAATGTGTCACAGTTCTGCTGTGGTTGTTTGTAAAGTGTTCTTTCAGTGGTGTCCAGTTTCATTGTTCTTTTGATGCTAGATTTTTACTATAATTTTTCCTAAAGAAAATGCATTTAGTTACATCATGGAAATGATAAAATATTAATATTTTTCACAAATTATGCATCTAAGATGGGCCAGATGCCAGAAATACTTACTTTAGGGGGAAAAAAAATCCCATTGTCAGTATCCTAAACCAGTTTATCACTTAGCTGAGAAACAAAAATTCAGAAGCGAAAAAGAAGTAAAGAGGCAAGATGTACTTGATGAAAACATTAAGTGGTATAAACTCAAGTGAAATTATCAAGGCTTCACAGAGAAGTGCAGTCAGGAAGTGTGGCTTGAAGGAAGGAGTAGGGAGCCCTTAAAAGTAGTGGAAAGCTCCTGAGCATAAAAGGACACCAGGGAGACCAAGAATGGAGGGAAGGATTCCAAGTCAGGGGAAGATGGGAAACCATATTATTTAACTAGATGTGAGTCAATTTAAGAAGGACTTAGAATACTACCAACGGGGCTTCACTATTGGCTCAGTTGGTAAAGAGTCTGTCAGAAATGCAGGAGACCCAGGTTCAATCCCAGGGTAGAGAAAAATGCCTGAGAAGGAAATAATAACCCACTCCACTATTCCTATCTGGAAAATCCCAAGGACAGAGGAAGCTGGCAGGCTACAGTCCATGGGTTCCCAAAGAGTCAGACATGACTAAGTGACTAATAACAGAATACCATAGTGAAAACATAAAAATTCCTAGTGACAGAAGAAGGAAAGGGAATGTTTTAACGATACTGGTTAAAACATCAGTCAGTCAGCACAGTTGCTCAGTCATGTCCAACTCTTTGCGTCCCCACGAACTGCAGCACACCAGGCTTCCCAGTCCATCACAAACTCCCAGAGCTTACTCGAACTCATGTCCGAGTCAGTGATGTCATCCAGCCATCTCATCCACTGTAGTCTCCTACTCCTCCCACCCTCAATCTTTCCCAGCATCAGGGTCTTTTCAAATCGGTTAGTTCTTCGCATCAGGTGGCCAAAGTACTGGAGTTTCAGCTTCTGCATCAGTCCTTCCAATGAACATTCAGGACTGATTTCCTTTAGGATGGACTGGTTGGATCCCCTTGCTGTCCAATGTACTCTCAAGAGTTTTCTCCAACACCACAGTTCAAAAGCATCAGTTCTTTAGTGCTCAGCTTTCTTCACAGTCCAACTATCACATCCATACATGACCACTGGAAAAACCATAGCCTTGACTAGACGGACCTTTGTTGGCAAAGTAATGTCTCTTCTTTTTAATATGCTGTCTAGGTTGGTCATAGGTTTCCTTCCAAGGAGTAAATGTCTTTTAATTTAAAAGATTAAGGTTAAAACATTAAGCAGCTGTAATAATTTGGTCATACATATTGAGCAAATTATCTGAAGTTTAAAAAGCAATTATCACTGGAGAGAGTCTAGGAAGGGTGAACCGAAGGGGAAACATGAAGCAGTTTTTAATGGAACAAAAGAGATCCTCAAAACTCAGAAGTGACTTTCAGGTGGGGCCAAAGGCAGACAGTAAACAAAATGTTCTTCTGCATCTTTGATTTAATTTCTGTGGAAAACAGTTAAGGTTTAGTCAAGAAGGCGTTAATAAAACTGTGGAAATTTTGCTGGATATAATTCATAACACCATAACATTTTTTGAGGTTTTGGTAAGCTAAACATCTGCTTAGTTTAAGGTCTTAAATAGTGACCAATGACATACTGAATTGGAAGGTCTTACACTTTTATTATAAGCCAATTCTTATACTTATTTAGAAATAAGTTAGTATAAATTATAAATGAATATTCAATAGAAATAAGCTTTTTGTTCCCCAGGGGACATTTATAATATCCTTTTTGCCCTTAGGCTAACTGCTACATTTAGCAACTAAAAACTTTTTAATAAATCCTAATTCTGAAGCTAATATTAGGGAAAATTACCTAACATAATTTTCAGATTCTTTATTTACTCTTGTGATTTCCATTTAACTCACTCTTGCATTCAGTTCAGTTCAGTCAGTCACTCAGTCATCTCTGACTCCTTGCGACCTCATGGAGTGTAGGACACCAGTCTTCCCTGTCCATCACCAATTCTCGGAGCTTGCTCAAACTCATGTCCATTGAGTCGCTGATGCCATCCAACCATCTCATCCTCTGTTGTCCCCTTCTCCTCCTGCCGTCAATCTTTCCCAGCATCAGGGTGTTTTCCAATGAGTTAGTTCTTCCCATAAGGTGGCCAAAGTATTGGAGTTTCAGCTTCAGCATCTGTCCTTCCAATGAATATTCAGGATTGATTTCCTTTCGGATGGACTGGTTGGATCTCCTTGCAGTTCAAGAGACTCTCAAGAGTCTTCTCCAACACCACAGTTCAAAAGCATCAATTCTTTGGCACTCAGCTTTATGGTGCAACTCTCACATCCATACATGACCACTGGAAAAACCATAGCCTTGACTAGACAAATCTTTGTTGGCAAAGTAATGTCTCAGCTTTTTAATATGCTATCTAGGTTGGTCATAACTTTCCTTCCAAGGAATAAGCGTCTTTTAGTTTCATGGCTGCAGTCACCATCTGCAGTGATTTCAGAGCCCCAAAAAATAAAGTCTGACACTGTTTTCATTGTTTCCCCATCTATTTGCCATGAAGTGAAGGGACTGGATGCCATGATCTTAGTTTTCTGAATGTCAAGTTTTAAGCCAACTTTTTCATTCTCCTCTTTCACTTTCATCAAGAGGCTCTTTAATTCTTCTTTGCTTTTTGCTATAAGGGTGATGTCATCTGTATATCTGAGGTTATTGATATTTCTCCTGGCAATCTTGATTCCAGCTTGTGCTTCATCCAGCCCAGTGTTTCTCATGATGTACTCTGCATAGAAGTTAAATAAGCATGGTGGCAATATGCAGCCTTGACATATTCCTTTCCCAATTTGGAACCAGTCTGTTGTTCCACGTACATTTCTAACTGTTGCTTCTTGACCTGCATACAGATTTCTCAGGAGGCAGGTCAGATGGTCTGGTATTCCCATGTCTTTAAGAATTTTCCACAGTTTGTTGTGGTCCACACAGTCAAAGGTTTTGGTGTAGTCAATAAAACAAAAGCACATGTTTTTCTGGAATTCTCTTGCTTTTTCGATGATCCAACGGATGTTGGCAATTTGATCTCTGGTTCCTCTGCATTTTCTAAATCCAGCTTGAACATCTGGAAGTTCACAGTTCACATACTGTTGAAACCTGACTTGGAGAATTTTGAGCATTACTTTGCTAGCATGTAACCACATACTGATTAATGATCTATACATGTTCTAATTTTAGCTCTTTGAGTTAGTAATAGGGAAAAGGTATAGTTTTGATAGGTTACTGTGAATGGTGTCGGATCTACGATTGCTGAAGAAGATTTAGCTTTGGGACCTGGGACCAGGCTTGATCACTCAAGAGCTTTTGTGTAGCAGAATTTTATTAAAGTATAAAAAGGGACAGAGAAAGCTTCTGATATAGATATCACAAGGGGGATGGAGAGTGCCCCCCTTGCTAGTGTTAGCAAAGGAGTGATATACTTTTTTAACCAGTTATTAACAATAAATCAAAAGAATGTCTCAAGGTTGTAAAGATCTTACTAGACCCACTCCCACAATTTACATTTTAAGATGACAAGATTAGAACAAACAATAGAAAGATCTTACCAGACCCTCTCCCATAATATACATTCTAAAATAACAGAATTAGTCAGAAGGTTTTCAAGAAGGAGAAACTGTCCTCAAGCAGCAGACATTGTTGTTATATAATCCTTAGTACAGAGTTTAAGCTGAGTTGTTCTGTTGTGTAATCATTAGCACCAGGCTTAAAGGAAAAAAAAAAAAAACCAAACTTTTTATGTGACTAAGACTAAGGAATGCAGGGGGAAAAAAAAAAAAAAAAAGATGTTTGTCCTTTCCTCCTCCTTGAAAATTCCAGACCCCTATCTCCTCCTCCAGAGCCTCAGACCTCTCCCGTCCTTGGCGGCCCAGGACTGTTATCAACCTACCTAGGAATTGACTCTCTGTTTTTTGGAGGAAAAAAAAAAAGGCATTTGTTGTAACAAACCGCTATCCAAAATCACTGATGACATCAACTTAATACTATTTTTCCTATTTTCTAACTGAAAAGGAATTATTCTTATGGAAGACTATTTCTTTTTCTGTTGTATCTCTGGGTATAACAACATAACTTGAATAGTTATGCTGACCAGTGGATGAATTCCTCTCTCCGTTAATAACAATAAAATGAGGAACAATATACAGGCTTCAAGAAATTTTATCTATATGTTATAGTTATATGGGATCATCACAGTGATATTTCATCCCAAGTAATTATAATTTTCTATTCAAGAAAACTGAGACTCAGTTTGAACTGCTCCATACTTTACTAACAAATGTACGTTAGGTAAAGTCAAAACTCAGAGGCTTAGTGTCTTCATTTATTAGGTGTGAATATTAGCCTGTATTCAGCATGTTCAATTTTAAGATTAAATTCTAATGTATTATTAATGGAGCTCATTCTAATTCTTGTAAATGATTTAGAACTACAAAAGTATACTTGGCTTTCTTAAAGCACTAACTTATGAATTTAAATACTATTGACATAAAACCATCAATACACACATTTCCCCTCTTGTTACTTTAGTTCTTGCTTGTCCATTTATTCAAGTTCTAAGAATTTTGTTACATCCATTTGTCTGCCAGCAGAATATAGCTTTAATATATCATTATGAATATCAGAAAGTATTCATTTGCATGTGTTATTCTCCAGGGCTCAATAGTTGAGTGATCTTTTACTCAGATGACTTGTAGCAGTACTTCAAGATGTCACCTTCAGGCATGTACAAAGTACTAAAGCTCTTTCTATTTTCTGCCATCTTCTTTGTTTCAGTTCAGTCCCTCAGTCATGTCTGATCCTTTGTATTCCCACGGAGTGCAGCACGCCAGGCTTCCCTGTCCTTTACCATCTCACAGAGCTTGCTCAAACTCCTGTCCACTGAGTCGGTGATGCCATCCAACATCTCATTACTCTGTTTATCCTCCATCTTTCTTTTCTTTTGTACTCTCTTTGCTAATGGATTTTTTTTTTAAGTCTAGCTTTTATGTGGAATGATTTTTCTGCCTTTTTTGCACTTATATTTAACTGACTACTGGAATTGGGCTTCTATTAACCCCTACATTTCATCTTGTGTTCCAGAATATTTCCTCTCCTTAACTTGACTAGTATGTAGAAGGTTGGTTATTTGAGTTCTTTTCTTGGGGGTGGGGGGTAATATTTGCAAAACATTCTATGTCTTTCTTATTGTATATAATATAGAAATCCTCATTTTGAGAGTAGAAATATCATGAAATATTAACAGAGAGAAAACAACGTTTGCTCCTTATCTTTGCATATGCCCTTTGGGTTAGTATTTTACCTTACCTGAGCATAGATGTCACCATCTGTAGCACTTTATGGAATGAGAACTTTATGGAATAGTTGTGTGACTACATGAAATAATGTGCCAAGAATCTAGTAGAGAGCCTGTGATACTGTACCTGTACTTCCCCCAACCTAGAACCTAACAGTTCTGGTCTAAATTAGTCTCACTCTACCTATAATTTCATCTTAGGCTCTTGCTTGCTCTCCTGAGTGAGATTCTTTCTACTTTGCATACCACTCCTAAAAGCTGAGTCAAGCTTACTTTCCCCTGGTTACCCTTCCATTAAGCTACTGCCTCTGAAATTGTGGTTTTTCACTCCCTCTTTTAGAGAAAGCATTTTACATAATGAAATGTGGCCATTCTACCACAATCTTCATGGCTTAAAACTACTTCCTACTACTGCACCTCCTGTCGGCTTATTGCCTTTTAATTCAAGATCTGACTATTGATCACTGTTTTAAACCTCTGCCTGAAATATTTTTCCTGGCTGGACATTTTTCCAGTTAGTGTATTATAACCATTGTCTCCACTGAAGGTGCTTAAGAGAATACATGGCTTCCCATGTATTGCTATAAAATGAAGTGTGCCTCTTCCCCACACTCAAATGTTGAAGACTTCATCCCTGATAAGACAGAACCTATGGAGGTAATAAATGTTAAGTGAGGTCATAATGGTTGAGGACTGGTAGGACTGGTGTCCTTATAAGAAGGGGAAGTGATGTCCTCCTGGACACAGAGGAGAAGCCATCTGAAGATACAGTGAAGACATATCTACAAGCCAGGAAGAACATGCCAGAAGCCAACTCTGACGGCAAACTTCATCTTGGATGTCTAGCCTCCAGAACTGAGAGAAACAAATGCCTGTGAGTTAAGCCACCCAGTGTTGCAGTATTTTGTTGTGACAGCGCCGGCAGGCTAATGCACACATCATCTAGGTTTTAGTTACTCTGCTATTTAAACAAAACCTAAGTACTTTCACAGAGAAATAAAACAAGTAGCCCTTGGATCAGTTTACAATAATTACAACATTTCACAAATGGATATTAACACAGGGACATTAGCTCATTTGGCACTGTGATAGAAGACTCTTGTCCTCAGGCAGATTACAGCCCTATACTTTACAGTGTTCGACTATTTATTATGGCTTGGAAGTGTGAAAACATTAAATACAGTGAAAACATCTGTGGAAACTGAGACATGTTATTGATTGAATTCACTAAAATAATTTCTTCAATATAGTTATTATTGTATATAAGTCTTGTGAAATAGTCTAGCAGTTATCCCCATATGCAAACTTTTTTTTGTTGTTTTTTTGGTAAATAGACAAATGAAAGTTGGCATATGTAGGTATTCCCATCTTGTCTGCTTATCAATCATCAATTTGTATTTATGTAATAAGTACTTTTGGGTTAACTCCAGCTTAAATTGGTACAATGTCTCACAATAAATATTTTAAAAATTGAAATGTACTTAGGACAGTGCTTCAAATTCAGTGTTTCCAATAAAAATGGCAAAGCACATGATTTTTCAGGGTGCTCCCTTATATTCTGAGGTTCTGGATGTCTGTGATCTTACTGTTTATATGTGTGTGTGTCTGTGGTCAGCGATGTCAGACTCTTTGCAACGCCATGGACTGTAGCCCACCAGGCTCCTCCGTCCATGGGATTTTCCTGACAAGAATACTGGAGTGGGTTGCCATTCCCTTCTGCAGGGGTTTATATCTAAGTGTATGCAAGATACAAAATTACAGAAAATGCACTTTCACTATAATTTGTGTGTTTTTATTCAATGTAAAGAAATATTTGAGTAAATATTTTCATCTATGCTTTATTGGCATTTGAGTTCTACAATGAGATTTTCTTAAACTTTTTTTTCTTGTAATATTTGGGCATTGTTACACAAAAACACTGATGATTCTACTTTCGCCAACATTGTTTTGTAAACGCTGAAAAATCTTCCTACAAAATTTACATGAAAATAGTCTATTTTTCTTCCTTATGTGCATACTATGCTTATGTTACAAATATTTTTGGAAGGGATAGCCAATGAAGTATTTTGGGAAAAACAAGAAGCTGATCAAATATAAAATGTTTATAAAAGGACATAACAACTTTGTAAATGCGGGTATAGTAAAATTCACATGTTTACTACTTCATTCCCAAAGTGGGGGGAGCTTTTAATATAGGTAGGATCATATCAAAATGATTTGTGTATACTTGACTGCCTTCATAGGGAAGAGAATAGAAACTAGATTTAAGTTTCAACTGATGGTTTTGGAAATAAGAGAGGAAGGGATACAATGTCCTGTGGACTCAGCCATGTCTTAGGTTGTGATGGAGCCACAGCTGCTTCAAAAGGCACAGGGCCTGGGTATGCATTCCTCATGGCTCCATTTCCTCCTAGCTGAGACCCTGGGGAAAGAATTTAAGTTTTGCAAGGTGCGTCATCAAATCTAATATGGTATAACTATAGTATTTACTGCATAGAATAGAATAAGAATTTTTTTTTTTTAAGTCAATGAGAAAAAACCATTGAGGAATATCTGACACCCTCACCATTAACTTGTTATGGACACCAATTTCTCCCACTCTTTCTGCTGAAACAAAACAAAACAAAAAACATTCTATCCCAAGCAGTAAGAGCTCAGTTTCAAAAGTATTCTCTGTTAGGCTTCGCTGGTGGCTTAGATGGTAAAGAATCTGCCTGCAATTCAGGACACTCAGGTTCAACCCCTGGGTCGGGAAGATCCCCTGAAGAAGGGCATAGAAACCCATTTCATTATTCTTTCCTGGAAAATTTCATGGACAGAAGAGCCTGGTGGGCTACAGTCTATGGGGTAGCAAGGAGTCAGACACGACTGAGTGACTAACACTTTTCTTTCTCAGGTTTAGAACCTGGATCAGATCACATGTCAATATCCTCTTTCTCTGTCAGATTCTAAAAGGTATTTGAAAATACTAAAACCAGTAGGACCTGTTGCGAGGTCATTGTTCCTTTCTTAAGTTTTAGTAACAATGCCAATTCAGAGCAATTTCAAAGTAAACTATGTTAGGGGCATGTACTGTCAGCCTGAACCTATGGTGATACGTACAACTTGATTATCAAGGTGTTGAAACAGCTTGGCAAATATCACCTAGGCCCTTCATGCCTGGTAGGCAGAATAACTACCTCAATTTTTCAAGGTGATTAAGCTGATTAAGTAAGAACACTGTGATTCTTCATTCATTTATCTCCACTTAATCAGATGGAAAGGTCTCTACCACAGATAAAGGAATGTAAGTGTTGTAACTTAATGTTTCTCTTCACTTTCTTTCCCCTCAACCCCTACCACAGCCGGGACCCCTTCTAAGAGAGCCAGACTGTTAATAGAACACTAATTCAAAGCCCCTCATTTCAGAGGTGAGACGTTCCCCTCCTTTCTTTTTAATTGAAAACATTTAACAGACTTTCTAGGAAATAAATGCTAGAGCACTAACCTCTGAATGCCATTTAATCACTTGTTTCAATCAATTCACATGTTTATTTATGAGAATTTCTCTACCTGTTAAGTGTTGAATTAAAAGGATTGGAGGGGAGGAAGACACCGTTAGGAAAACACCCAGAAAGTAGTGTTACCTGAAACATTTATGAACATCTATTGCAAACACTCTTAAAACCTGGTAAATTGCATTTTAATTATTTTTGTAAATGTACTGAAGTTAAGGAGCATTTGGAAAGCAGTCATCTAGAATTGAGGAGGTATAAATTAATCACATGGTCATATTGAATATTCAGAAATCCTTAATGGAGCAATAATAATTGTTGAGCAACATTAGAACTTCTTGGCACATACTCGGGGGCTGCTTGGAGCATATTTTCACACTGAGGAAATGTTTACTTTACCCAGCAGCCTATTTCCCCCAATAGAAACACAATAAAAATTCAAACACAATAAATCATTCCCAAGGTACAGAGATTCAAATGCCACAAGTGCTTTGATTCACTTTGCTTCAAGGGTAGAATTTATAAATTGAAGAACTTTTACATTTGTTAGAACATAGCACTCTGGAAATGAGGGAAGCAAAGCAAATTGGATTCTGGGATCTTATTTGTGTGTCACTCAGCATTACCCTTGGCACTGAGTCACTGGCATAACCAATGGGGGCGGAATCGTTCCACCTCTTCAGCCAGCAGGGGACCCTCAGAGAGAGTCAGACTCAGAAAGGATCTCAGATGGGCCCCCAGAACTTGCCTCTACCTTTTTGAAAGGGAAAAATGAATTTGAGAGATGAAGTTAATTAATTCTGGCTTCAGACCCTGATGCTGGGAAAGACTGAGGGCAGGAGAAGAAGGGGATGACAGAGGATAAGATGGTTGGATGGTATCACCGACTCAATGAACATGGGTTTGGGTGGACTCCGGTAGTTGGTGATGGACAGGGAGGCCTGGCGTGCTGCAGTTCATGGGGTCACAAAGAGTCAGACACGACTGAGCAACTGAACTGAACTGAACAGTCAAAACAAACCAAGAGGAAAACAGGTTTCCTGATTTCCAGCACACTTTCTGTTCTGGAAATTAAAAAAAAAGACGAAGATCATGGTGCATGTGTACACTTTTTTTTTTTTTCACCAATAATGAATGAATCACACACATTGGCTTAATTTGTGTTACACTTTCTAGTTTTTTACACTATTGAATCTTATAAACATTTTGCCTGTTTAAAGAATATCATCACAAGATCTTTTCTTTTTCACTTTTATTTTCCTCATCTCTTCAATAAACTGCTAAAGTAAATAAAGAGCTAGTGTCACTGATATCGTTACTCAGTTTGGACTCTGTTTGGAAATGCTGAGCTGTGTATAACTCTGAAGATGTTAAAGTATTTATAGAACACTCCCTGCTCTACTTAACAAATCATTTGTTTCTCATGTACTGTGGTTGCTACCATCAAACTTCTGTATCACCTTTATGGAAACTCAAGATGCTACAAAAAGTTACAGCAGCATAAATGAAGTTGTAGAATGACAGATCTTCCAGATAAGAAATGTTACTTGTATTTTGCATCCTTCACTATACCTAAGATTTTCATGAAGGAAAATTATCTATAAGCCAAGCCTGTGGATTGTCTTTTCATCCTCTTCACTTGGGCTTTTATGCAGAGCAGTAGATTTTAATTTCGACAGATTCAAATTTATCAGGTTTGATGAAAGATGCTTTTGGTGTCAAGTCACAGAACATTTTGCCTAGGATTGGATCCTGAACATTTACTCCTATTTTGTGTGTGTGTGTGTGTGTGTGTGTGTGTATGTTGACCTCAGGTTTTCTGTTTACAAATTTATTTTTTGTTTAAACTGTGAGGTTTAGGTCAAGCTTCATTTCCCAGTTGTTTTTTAAACTATGTATAATAATGCTATTGATTTTAATGTTTTGTATTCATGACATTTTTTATATTATTATTAGGCCTAAGAGTTTATATGTAAAGTCTTTTGGATTTTCAATATACACACCACATCATAAAAAAAAGGTTGCTTTACCAAACTTCTTAATTCTTATACCTCTTCTGTTTTCTTATTGCTTTGCTAGAATCTTCAACAGAATACTGAATAGAAGCAGAAATGGCAGAGGTCTGTGTGGGTCCTGCCTTTAAGAATTTTTCTCACATTTTATTATTAATCATTATGATATAGGTCTTTATAGATAAGTTAAAGCAATTCTTTTTTACTAGTCTATAAAAAATGTTTTGAACATTTATTGGATTTTATCAAATATTGTCTGTGCATAGTAAACTTTGGGAGTTGGTGATGGACAGGGAGGCCTGGTGTGCTACAGTCCATGGGGTCGCAAAGAGTTGGACACAACTGAGTGACTGAACTGAATGATTAGAACACATATAGTTCTGTTCCTTTAATCTGTTTAGGGATTTTCTATGATGATTCACTTTTGCCACTCAAGAACAAATCTCACTTGCTTTTATTTTCTATTTCTATGCTATATACATATAACACACACATACATATATTTAGGATACTGTTAAAGCCGGTTTAATAAAGTTCAGAGTGGCAAACTTTTAAATATCTTATGTTTGAAAATATCTTTCTTTGGCTTAATCTCATAAAGTGTTTAGCTGGGTATACAATTTTATTTGTCTCTTTTTTCCCTACGCCCACTGAAGATATTGATCCTTCATTTCCTGCTACTGGTGAAAGATCCACAGTTACAAGCCTACTGCCATCAAAAGTTAAGTATTCTGTCTTTCCTTTCTGGCAGCTATTAAGATTCAATTTCCAAAATTTCTGATTGGTCTTATTCTATATTCATCTGTCCATTTGGATTTTCTCACTCTTATTTTTTACTCTTATATTTTCTTACTCATATTTTAAATTTAAAAAATTATTTTAATTTTGAGCATACTAGGCATCCTTAGTTTTAAGTCATTGTTAGATTATTTTATATAATTAAGTAAATCCATATTTGAAATTATTTTTATAAAATTTTTACTTATAAGTTTGATTTTGTAGTAGACATTTTTTGTTTATTATTCTCTCTCTATTCCTCTTTGATCCATCCTTCCTCCCTAATAGATGTATCAGTACCTTCACCTAGTGCTTCGGGTACCCAGCTAACTAGTCTGGTGAACAAGCTGTCACTCTGTTTCCAACCTCCCTAACTTTGTCTTCCAATAAAGAATCAGGATTGGAATGATTTAATTCCCTCTGAGTCCACAGGAGGTGAGCCACAATATGCCATTACCAGTTTCCACGCCAAGTGTCTGGACAGCTTCTCAATCACCACTTTGTTTCTTTTCTAATTCATGGAGGTTTTCTGTTTGGTTTGTTTGTGTTTTTATAATCCAGCTATGTCTTTGCTTTCTCCCTTTAGATTTTATCAAATTTTGCTACATACCAGATCCGAGAGAGTGTGTCAAAACACACTTGTTGTCTTGCCCTGAATACTCCCATTCTGTCTTTAGCTCACTCCAATTAGGCTTTCATCTTCCTAGGAAACTTCTTGGCAGAGTCACCAGTAAAACATCCATCCTGCCAAATCTAATGGTCAGTTTGCATCTCAGCAGTGGCTGACAGAAGTGATCATTTTCTTCTTGCTGATGTATTTCTTTCCTTGTTTTTCAGGATAGTCTACCCTTCTTATTTATCTCTGAGTGAATGACCTAGATGTGGCTTCCTTGCCAGGCTCATCTTTCTCTTGAATTTTAATTATTGGAGTGTCCCAGTGCTCCTCAGATATTTTCCCTCTTTCTCTGTAATTACCTATGTTATCCCATAGTGCCATGGATTTTCTATATATATATATTATATAATATACAAATATAGTGTATATTATAATGCATACTATATATACTATAATGTACAATTTTAACATAAATTATATAATACAGTGTGTGTATGTAAACACACATATAATATATTCTGTCAATATTATATCCCTGTTTTTTCTCCTCTCACCTCTTGGAATAATTTATACACTATTTGTTTCTGCAAATCTACTTTAACATCTAACAGTCATCCCACATAAAAACCATTGAAACTAATAAATGAATCCAGCAAGGTAGCAGGATACAAGATCCATATATAGAAATCCACTGTGTTTCTTTACACTGTCAATGAAAGAGAATGTTAACAAAAGCTTCTGTTTGAAAGCATGTCAAATAGATACGTAGGGATCCACCTAACTAAGGAGGTGAAAGACCTACATGCTAAGAATTGTAAAACATTGATGAAACCAACTGAAGATGATACCAAGAAATGGAAAGATACTACACAGTCTTGGGTTGGAAGAATTAATACTGTTAAAATGGCTAGCCATACTTACCAAAGCAACCTATACATTTAATGTGATCCCTATGAAGTTACCCATGACATTATCCACAGAGCTAGAAAAAATAATCCTAAAATTTATATATACCCTCAAAAGACTCAGAATTGCCAAAGTGATTGTGAGGAAAAAGAACTAAGCTGGAGGCATAACTCTCCCAGAGTGCACATACTACAAAGCTACTGTAACGACAACAGTGTGGTATTGGCACAAAAACAGGTAATGGATCAATGCAACGGAATAGAGAGCCCGGAAATAAACCCATACACCTATGGTTAATAATCTTCAACAAAGGAGGCAAAAATATACAATGGAGAAAAGACAGTCTCTTCAGCAAGAGGTCTTGGGAAAGATGGACAGACTCATATAAAATAGTGAAGGTAGAATATTCCCTCACATCATACATAAAAATAAATTCAAAATGCCTTAAACACTAGTATATAAGACATGACACCCCAAAACTCCTAGAAGAAAACATAGGCAAAATATTATCAGACATGTATCATAGTTAAGGTTTTCTTAAATCAGTCTCCCAAGGCAAAAGAAATAAAAGCAAAAATAAAATAAACAAATGGGACCTAATTAAACTTAGAAGCTTTGGAAAGCTAGGAAACCATCAACACAAATGAAAACACAACCTACAGAATGGGATAAAACTTTTGCAAATGATGAGAATGACAAGCGCTTTATTTCCAAAATGTACAGACAACTCATACCACTCGATATCCAAAAAACAAACCAATCAAAAATTGTGAAGACCTAAACAGACATTTCTCCAAAGAAGACATACAGATGGTTACCAACAGGAACATGAAAAGATGTTCCATGTCCCTCATTATTAAAGAAGGGAAAATCCAAACTACAATGAAGTTTCACCTCATACCAGTCTGATTGGCCATCTTCAAAAAGTCTACAAATTTGCTGAAAAGGATGCAGAGAAAACCAAAACCCTTCTTGGTGGGAATGTAAACTGGAGTAGCCACTAAGGAAAATAGTATGGACGTTCCTTAAAAAACTAAACATAGAGTTATCATAGGATAGAGCAATCCCACTCCTGGGTATATATACAGAAAAACGAAAGATTTAATTTGAAAACATATATGTACTCCAATGTTCATAGCAGTGCTGCTTACAATAGCCAAGACATAGAAGCAATGTGAGTGTCCATCGAAAGATGAATGAATAAGATATGGTATGCATGTATATGTGTGTGTATTGTGTGTGTGTATATACATGTGAGTGTTAAGTCGCTTCAGTTGTGTATGACTCTGTAATCCTATGGACTATATATAGGCTGCCAGGTTCCTCTGTCTATGGGATTCTCTAGGCAAGAGTACTGGAGTCTCATATCTTGCGTCTGTATAACTTGTGTCTTTAATAACTTGTGTCTCTTATATATCCTGCATTGGCTGATGGGTTCTGTGGGTTTACCTTAAGTATGATGGAAACTTCTTGGATAGTTTTAAACAGGAGTATGATAATAATATGCTTTCTTTGGCTGCTAGATAAGAGATAAAGAGTGTAGAGGACAATGGTGGAATCAAGGAGGCCGGTTAGGATGCTACTGTAGGAACCTAGACAACAGAAGATAATGGCGTGGACTAGAATGTTAGGTTGAAAGTTATGTTTTAACCATATTAGGCTTAAATGACTTTCAATTCTTTTCTTTATTTAGCTAGAATTGATCTATGATATTGTGTTAGTTTCAGGTGTCTGAAACCTGACTATTGTGTTAGGTGTACAACTTCAGATTTTTTTCCATTATAGGTTATTACAAGATATTGAATATAGTCCCCTTTGCTATATAGTAGGTTTTATTGGTTATTTTATATATGTGTGTGTGTGTGTATATAGCATTATATATGTGTGTGTGTATATATATATTATATATATATATATGTACTATATATATAGTATGTATTTTTTAATCCCAAACTCCTAATTTATTCCTCTCCACCTCTTTCCCCTTTGGTAACTGTGTGTGTTCTATTTCTATGAGTCTGTTTCTGTTTTACAGATAAGTTGACTTGTGTTTTTGTTTTTAGATTTCATATATAAGTGACATATAATATTTGTCTGTCTCTGCCTGACTTACTTCACTTAGTATAATAATCTTAGATTCATCCAGGTTGCTGCAAATGGCAATATTTCATTCTTTTTCATGGAAGAATAATAATCCATTATATGTGTGTGTGTATATGTGTGTGTGTGTGCATGTACATATATACACCATGCCTACCAATGCAAGAGACATGAGAGAAATGGGCTTGATCCCTAGGTCAGGAAGATCACCTGGAGGAGGGCATGGCAACCCACTCCAGCATTCTTGCGTGGAGAATCCCATGAACAGAAGAACCTGGCTAGCTACAGTCCACAGTGTTGCAGTGAGTTAGACATGACTGAAGTGAGTTAGCATGCACACACACTTACAGTGGCCCTAGAAGACTTAACAGGTCTCACCACTATCATCAGATAATTCATGCCAACAGTCTTTGCATTCTTATTACTTTTTGGAATATTACCCTGAACTAATAATGTTTCTTTTCCAAATCTTTGCCTAGTTCTTTTTATACATCATTCAGTTACTGTTTAATTGTTACCCCTTGAAAAGGCCTTCGACAATCACTCTGGTTAAAATACTCTCCTGTCACTCTTTGTCCTTAATTTTCTTTTTCAGTTTCTTGGATATTCTTTTTCTGGAATTCTTAAAGTATAACTGACAAAATTGTAAGGTATTTTAAGT
Source organism: Cervus canadensis (assembly GCF_019320065.1). Taxonomy (NCBI): domain Eukaryota; kingdom Metazoa; phylum Chordata; class Mammalia; order Artiodactyla; family Cervidae; genus Cervus; species Cervus canadensis. Next base: position 55,288,262 of record NC_057399.1, read on the forward strand.
ATATATCATGATTATTTGATAACATATATATTGTAAAAGGATTCTTGTCACCTAGTTAAGCTAATTTACATACCCATACCTATGTGTGTGTGTGTATGTTAACACTTAAGTTCTACTCTCCTAGAAAATTTCCATTATAATACAGTATTATCAACTATATTCATATTATAAATTATATTTTCAAACCTTATTCATTTTGCTATTCTTTATAAAGCCTCAATTATTATTGCATATTTTAATATTTATTGTTTAAATAAATAAAGTAAAAAATAAAACAAGTAAAAAATATTTACTTGTTTCTTGTCTATCTCACCCCCTTGCATACAAGTTCCCTGAAGGTAGGTACTTAATTTCTCTTATTCTCAACAGTTAACGCTGACATCTAGAAGAGTGTCTAGTACTTAAGAGACATTCAATAAATATCTGCAGAATAAATAAATTATAGCATTCCACCAATGATTAGGAACCTAATTAGACTGATCAGCTGACACAGCTCCTATACAAAGGAGATGGTATATATTTTTATATCTGGTAACCAAAACCATAGAGAAATAAATATTTTTCAACTTTTTTCATTAATTTTCCTTTACTTGAACTCTAAAGTAAGAGCACAAACAATAACATACAAAATGTTAGCTGTCAAGGCATTTCACAAAACAGTGGCTAAGTCACCCTTTGATTCCTTTTGACCTGTGCATTTTGGATTTCCAGCATTTCTATTCCCAATGGCTGGATGTATGGAAAATGTTTACACCTCTAAATTCAAATTCATTCTAAATGAATGATCTTGTCTCTCCTTTGAGAGCTATGCCTAATAAAGCCTAAAATTTGAGAGACTAGTAATTCTCTGAATTACTTGTGATAGCAATATTCCATTGTAGGTCCTCTGACATATCTTAATATATTCTAAACTCTGTTAATATTTTTTAAAAGCCATTGAATTGTCCTCTTTTAACTGGTGAACATCACTGATTATAAATTACATCATAATAAAGCTGTTAAAATAGCAAAATGAATAATACAACAATGAATTTTAAAATGTGATACTGGGAAGGCACACCATATTATGGAGAAAAGTGACTCAAACTTCAAGGTATATACTTGATGATAAAATTAATAGACTTTAAAAATAAAGGAATAATTCTTTGAGCACCCATTCAGAAAAAAATAACTGCTTTACAGTGGATCAAATATCAGATTGGTATCAGGTTTCTTAACAGCAACATCTGTGAAGGAGCAAAGCGGCATCTAGAAAGCGGTGTAGTGTCCACGTTCTCTCCGCCAAACCGCAAATTATTTATTAGCTTTCCTGAATCCACCGCTATCAAAACTGAGGTTCTAGATAAATCTCAATGAATTTAGGGTCTTCTAATAATATTAAGGTAATAGAGGCAGAGGATATCTGTGTCACTAAGAGCAGACCCAAGGGCCAAATGACCTCCTACCACTGTGGACAGACAGATCCTGGATTTTTCATGTGTTGAATCCATCTCGGACAATATCTGAGTTGTCTGAGCCAACCTTTCCAGTTAGATTTATTATTTGTTTTACAATGTGACAAACATTTCTGAGCGTGTCATTGTTATCTTCTAAATGAATTACTTATTTCTTTAAAAGATTACAGTAACTTTCCAAATAATTAAAATAAATGTTTGTCTCTTGGGAGCATTCAAAATATGTATCTACTATATAAGGCAGTTTGGAGAACAAACCACCTTCTATCTTACTTTGTTAAATTTTATATTATTATATTGAGATGATGTAGAGTGGAACAATCAACTCTAAACAGCTCAGTAAAATCACTTAGAAATCATTTTCTAGAAACATAGTCAGAGTCCAGACTTTTTTTTTCCCCTCACAGAAGTAGAATCATGTTATGCATTCCAGATATCAAGAGACCTTAGAGATTATGTCATCTAAACTTCTCATTGTACAAGTGAGCAAATTTGGCCCCTTGGAGAATTAATGACAATCACATAATTGTAGGGCTGAGGCCAGATTCTAGGGTTTTGGTTGTCTAATTTAACATTCCTTATATAACCTCCTTTCTTTTTGAGATCTGTACTTGTAAACATTTCCTTATTGTAATCATTTCACAGATATGCACCACTCTGTCCTAGCTAGTCTTTGCAATTCAGGAAACGTGAGGTAAAGAAGACAGGTAAGATCCATGTCCTCTGGGAGTCACTATTTCTTGATCACACATGGCTTTTGCAAAGATTCACTGAAAGAGCCTCCCACTACTCCTCACTGCATCATTATCTTCCCAAGCTCCACTTTCTTCAGAGACCCAGGGCATTCCTATTCTGAGAGTCACTGAGCTGTAAGCCTGAGGCAAATTCTTCAGGAAGCCTTCCCTGCACCCCCCACTGCCCCAGGCTGGGCTACATGCCCCTGCTTTGTGATGCTTACCTCTGTCAGAGCATCACTACTTGGAAAGGTATTCATCTACTTCCTTGTTATTCCTTCCTCTTAAACTATGGCCTCCTCGAGGCCTCCTAGTGTTCTGTTTGTTCCAATATCTCTAGTATCTGCATAGTACCTGGAACAGAATGAATGCTCACTAAACATTTGTTGTTGACTAAATTGGAAATGACTGCATAAACATAAGGTCTTATATGAACTATTTACATCTCACTGTAAATGAGTTTAAAGAAATTAATTTTTCCTGATAGAGTTACTATGCTGCATGCTTAGTTGCTCAGCTGTGTCCAACTCTTTGTGACCCGATGGACTGTAGCCCACCAGACCTCTCTGTCCATGGGGATTCTCCAGGCAAGAACACTGGAGTGGGTGGCCATGCCCTCTTCCAGGGGATCTTCCCAACCCAGGAATTGAACCCAGGTCTCCCGCATTGCAGGCAGATTCTTTACCATCTAAGCCACTGCTGCTAAGTTGCTTCAGGCGTGTCCAACTCTGTGCGACCCCATAGATGGCAGCCCACCAGGCTCCTCCGTCCCTGGGATTCTCCAGGCAAGAATATTGGAGTGGGTTGCCATTTCCTTCTCCAATGCATGAAAGTGAAAAGTGAAAGTGAAGTCGCTCAGTCGTGTCTGACTCTTAGCAACCCCATGGACTGCAGCCTACCAGGCTCCTCCATCCATGGGATTTTCCAGGCAAGAGTACTAGAGTGGGGTGCCATTGCCTTCTCCGATCTAAGCCACTAGGAAGGCCCCAAAAATACTGGAGTGGGTAGCCTATCCCTTCTCCAGGGGAACTTCCCCACCCAGTAATTGCAGGAGAGCAGGGGTCTCCTGCATTGCAGGTGGATTCTTTACTAGCTGAGCTACCAGGGAAGCCCCTCTGGTAGGATTACTTGTACCTTAATAGCTCCAAACTAATCATTAATAAATAATGTTGAAAATATCCAATGTCCTTCTAAGACTACAGTTGACCTTTGAACAACACAAGTTTCAACTGTGGTGAGTACACTTATAGGGGATTTTTTTTGTGTGATAGCAAACACTATAGTAACAACAACAGCTGGGCTTTCCCGGTGGCTCAGTGGTAAAGAACCTGCCTGCCAGTGCAGGAGACACGTTCAATCTCTGAATCAGAAAGATCACATGGAGAGGGAAATGGCAACCCATTCCAGCATTCTTTCCTGGGAAATCTCATGGACCGAGAAGCCTGGCAGGCTACAGTCCATGGGGGTCATGAAGATTCAGATGCAACTTAGTGACTAAACAGAAACAAACACACTATAGTTACTATGCTATGGTAACTATACGGTTGAATATAGTAACTATAAATATAGTAACTATAGTATAATATAGTTACTGTAGTAACTATAATATAGTAACTACATGGTTGAATCCATGGATGCTGGACCACAAATAATGAGGAATCATGGATATAGATGAACCACATATACACAGATGAACCACATATACATAGACGGCTGATCGTAAGTTATACTAGGATTTGCTACTGCTTAGAGGGTGGGTGCTCACAAAAGCCATGCTATTCAGCGGTCAACCACACTGTCTTCTCCACACTGATGTCATGTACTCTCTACACATCTCTCAGCAATGGACGGCTCGTATCTACACAACCCTCTCATCTGATCAACTAGGATCAAATGCTGATGCTAGAATTTTGACACACCAGAGAGAGGCCTCATCAAACTTCTGATAAAATTACTCTGGTTTTCTGTTAAATGTCAGGCTGATTTAAAAGTTGCCACATGATGACTTGCAGCTAAAGAAATCCATGATTTAGAACTTGGATGCTTGCCAGAAGGTATCTTTCAGAGTTGAACTCTTGTCTGTGATTAAGGGACAAAGGTGTGTGGTCTAATTTCAGAAAGAGAAAAGAGTAACAACAAAATCCTCAATGAAATAAAACTCTACTCATTCCAGTTTAGTTATTACACAGGCCAATTTATAATTCTTTCTCAGCTGGAATCGGATATGGTAGAGTCAATAGATTTATTCAGATCTAAACTTTTATCTTTTCACTGGGGCATGCTCTCTAATTGAACACTGCTTATATTCTGTGTTGGGAATGGGAAAACACTCCAGGATGTCTCTGCATTAAAGGAAGCTACGGGGGTTGTACAACATAATTGTCTTTGAGTTGTATTACAAATAACTCCACAGGAGACACTAAAATTGGCCTACTATCTACTAAATACTAAGAAAAAGAATGTCAACACTCAATCTAGTATTTGAGGCAATGATATCATTTGGTCTCGTCATGAAAAAAAAAAAATGATCATTTTCTCAAGTCAATCCCTTATTTATAATACAACATGCTTTCTTCATTTTTCTCCATCATTAAGCATTAGGTGTTGTTCCAATTATTAGCAGAAATAGACCCCTGACGTTCTTTCTGGGGTTCACATGAGTATCATTCAGAGTAATTCTAAATCAGAGGAATAGTTTTTGAAAGTTAATCTCGTTTCCTCCTTTCCTTCAGGAATTCCAGGTTGAACCCATCAGGCTCCCATCTGGTCTCTAAGAAGATGTTTAAGGCCACTTTCAACTCGATACTGGTCAGTCTCCTTTCAATATCACAAGTGGAGTTATGGGAAAGAATATAAACACAAGGTGTAATTAAAGTAAACCTATCCTGATGATGAAGAACTATTTTTAATGTAATTTCACTTCTGCTGGAGGATAGTTGATCCACAGTGTTGTATTAGCTTCAGGTATACAGTGATTCATTTATACATGTGCCCATTATTTTTCAGATTTTTTTCCCATTTGGGTTGCCACAGAATATGGAGTAGAGATCCCTGTGTATACTGTAAGTCTTGTTGATTGTCTATTTTATATATTAGTGTGGATATGTTAAACCCAAACTCCTAACATAACATTGTAAATCAACTGTACTCCAATATAAAATAAAAATTGAATTTAAGAAGATAATTTATCTAGAACAGAATTTAGCATTAGAAAGATTAAATCCCTATTCTTCTACATATTAGTTGTATTACTGATTTAAGGCTCAGCGTACACATAAACAACTTTGCATTTTAAATATGATACATGCCAAGAGTCTAAAACACTGGTTTTCACACATTAATAGTTTCATGTCCTTTAGTCCGTACTTCATTCTTCACAACCAACAGTGTACAATGTCATAGTGAACAGTTAAGGTAGCCATCTCTAGTTCAAAATGGCAGGCTTCCCTGAGGCTTCAAAGTCCTACCTAAATGATCCCTTCAGGCAACTATTAGGATCAAATGCTTTTTTTTTTTTTAATTTGCCATCCCTGTTTTAGCTACTCAGTTTACTGCTCTGGGAGATATAAAAAAGTTTGAAACACAATGTTTGCTGTAAAAATCTTGAATCTGGTTAGTTAGACAAATAACATAAATATAAAATAATGAGTAGTGTAAGGTTGAAGACCAGCTTCTTTGAAGTTTATAAGTCTACAATTATAAATTCAAAGGAGTAATTTATACGGTGACGTGAAAGAGGACGCGAGAGTGGAAAGGGCTCTTAAAAAACATTATTTTTAAAAATTCTACTCGTTTCCTTCCTCCTCTAACTGGATGTTCAATCTTGACTCTATTTGCTAACCTCTCTAAGCATCAGTTTCTTCCTCTTTAAAATAAAGGGATTCAACCTGACATGGTATTTTCCAACTCTAATACCCTGTGATTAGGTCTAAAGGAATCAGTAGGAATGACTCTGGAAATTTGGGGAGTGAAAGAGGGTCCACAAAGCCTCTGGAATGAGCATTAAAAGATGAGTTGAGTTCAGGCTGGTAAAAGCGAGTAAAGAAGGCAACCCAGATGAGAAAATACTTGTGAGCAACGGCTCTTGATCAGAGCCTTCTAGACAAGTTTAAAAGCATGATAATGGTGATGAGGAGGATGATGCAAAATAGTTGAGATTACAGCAATACATCACAATGTACCATCTGCCATTCCATTTTGAGCAAATCACTCCTCAGGCAACAACTGCCAGAGTTTACACAAAATGTACAATATGTTTTGCTCAAATAAAATTATCTACAACTGGAATGCCTTTGCCCCAACAACAACAACAGAAAAGGAGTGTGATGTCTTCAGTAATATGTTAATTTCCCCATTTCCTAGCAGAGTTAACATAAAGGCCCTATGCACAGGTTGACCCAGTTAACACCATACCACTCTTTCCTTCAAACTTTAGAGAGTACTTTCCCCAAAAATACTGTATGAAAAAAACAAATCTGGGAGGATTTGAGATTTCATGGGGAAATAGGATTAGATCTGTAAGAATAGACCTATAAAGTCTGTTTTTAATCACTAAATAAAAATCAGTAACATATTACATAAAGACATCAATAAGATATTTTGAATGAGTATTATTGACATTTTGACACCTGACTTTCATCTGTTATCTTCTGATCATGATTCATTTCTCAGGGTTCCCCTTCTCCAAAATTTCAATATTTATACATGTCTATTTTATTGCATAGTGCAAGTATGCATACACGCTCATTCATATCTGACACTTTGAGAACCCGTGCACTGTAGCCCACCAGGCTCCTCTGTCCATGGGATTTTTCCAGGCAAGAATACTGGAGTTGGTTGCCATTTCCTACTCGAGGGGATCTTCCTGACCCAGGGATCAAACCCGCGTCTCCTGCAGCTCCTGCAGCCCCTGCATTGGCAGGCAGGTTCTTTACCCTGTGCCACCTTGGAAGATACTAAGTGCATAATAAAAAAGCATCATTTTTTGCACCTAGTCCTTTTTCCTAACGTCTCATACCATGCTTCATAATTCCCATATGCTAAGTCTTGCCATATTCTCAGAGATGCAGTGACTAGGCTTGCCAGATTCAGCAAATAAAAACTTAGAATGCCAAGTGAAACTCCAGATAAACAATAAAACTAGTTTTAGAAAAATGCGCCCCATATAATATTTAGGACATGACTTACACACTGTTTATCTCTAATGTATATAACTCAACATCATGTATTTGATCTGGCAACCCTAACTGTGACTGAAATGATTGAGGAACAAAAATCATTTCTGAGCAAATATTACTTAAGCCTTCTCCACAAAATTCAAAATGATATATTATTAGTTCCCCATACAGTAATGCCTCATCAAAGTGGATACTCACAGCCTTTTTTATAGCAACCTCTGCCCCTTCCATCCCACATAATCCTAGAAGTTCTAAGGCTATGGTTATCTTTGCTGCTGTACTTTGCTTGACTGAGTTTTAAGACTATATTGCTCTATTATGCTTTATTTACTTTTTCCCCTTTGCTAAACATCAGTGTTCTCTCTTTTTAATTTAGCCTAACAATTTGCATTGTCAGATTTCATATTCTTTTTGAAACATAGACTGAATAAAATTTGCATATACTCTCCTAGATTTTCACATACATTTTGTAAGTTATCCTTGTTAGACATCTATAGTTTTCTTTGACTCAGTCAAAATACAAAGACAACAGATAAAATCAAACATGTTTATATAAAAGTACTATTAGCAAATTACCACTAGGGTATATATTTAATATGTTATTGGATTTTTGGAAATATGATATTTCCAAATGCTATTCACTTTATTTTCACTAATGTGTAAACATTATGTAAACAACTATGATTTTGCCATACACTAAAGACCAGCTCTTGAAATTTACAGAGTGGTATAAAGGAAATTTAGTTTAAGTCTTCAAAGACTGGAAAAAAAAAAAGCTTTTTTTGTGTGAAAATTCTGGAGCATTTCCAACACAAAACTTTAAGAAGCACTGAATTATTCATTTTTATTTGGAGAAAATTATGGACTAACAGCTTAATAAATAAAATAGCATGCTAAAAAATTGTAGTTATTGGTATCTAAAGGCATAAAAATGTTTTTTAAACTGTTATGAGAGCTTTCTACCTTATTTTACAAACTGTTAATGTTTCAAGAAGAGTCATTCAGATTTACAAAAATGAGGCAAGTATAACTGGCAAGATACTGAACCAAGAGCAGAGTCTCATTCTCATTTCTTTTTTTTTTTTTTTTTTAATTTTTAAAAATTTTTTGTATTAGTTGGAGGCTAATTACGTCACAACATTTCAGTGGGTTTTGTCATACATTGATATGAATCAGCCATAGATTTACACTTATTCCCCATTTCTTATAAATGCAGAAGTCAGGTGAAATTTAATAGAGGTTTCCTAACTCTGCTTTCTCATCTGAAAAGTAGGGCTAATATCTTTTCAGAGAGCTTGGGTTGGGGGAAAGTAAGTGGAACAGACTTTCCCTATTTAATCTCTTTCTCCCTGGGTCCACATTTCACCCATAGCAGAGGATCTTACACCACTCATTTTCCAGAAGTGAGGCTGAAGGAGTGAATGCAGGCTGAGTGGAAAGGCGAGGGGAATGAGAGACGGAAAAAGGAGGAAGATAGGTTTGAGTTCAACAAATCAGTATCAGATCCTGCTTTAGATAATTTCTCATATTAAGCTGAAGGAGATCATGAGACTTAAAAATACCAAAACGATCTTTTTGTTGGTTTTTTTTGTTTTTTTTTTAATTCTCAAGATTACTCCTCTGATGTTTCTTCCTAAATGCACTTTTCCCCAGGAAAAAGCAGGCCTTAGACACTTCCATTTGTTACATTAGGAAACAAAACAAAGGCTTTGAACCTGCATTGGGAATGAAGATACTTCGTCAAGTTGACATTCCTTAAACATCCATTGTATACTTATTCAACATTTGGTGGAGAGGTGAAACTAACAAGAAAGGGAAAAGGTAGGATCTCCAATTATACTAAAAGTTTGATCCCCACGTCCAGATCTCCAAATAGTTCAGCTCTGAACGCAGCTCAAGACAGACGAGTTAACCCTACCAGCCCTCACTGGGAAGCCTGACGGCAAAGGCCAGAGGACGCAGCAGAAAACTTCCAAATATTCAGACTCTCCCTGAGAGTTCTTGAAAATACAACTTCCTCCCCCATCATACATTTCTAATGATGTTTAATGCCTCTAATGGACTGAAATCCAGCCTGTGCTTTGTCAGTCTTGGCAAGGCAATACCGGGCCCTGTTCATGAAACTTGTCATCATACAAGAAAGGACTTAGGACACAAACGTGGCATTGGAATCCTGGTTGAGTTTAGAATCTCAAACTTAGGTTAATTACAACAGGTAATGAAATGAGTTACCTGCATTATCTGGCAGTGCTGAGGTCTGAAAGTGACTGCAGATTGTACATATCCTTTTTGTTACTAGATTGTGCCTTTGAGAAATACTATGCTTAGAACAAGAATTGTTTTCATTTTCCTTTAAATAAAAGAAGGTCTGTAATGCAATGAGAGATTAGTAAATGGTAGCTAATATTTACTTCAGTATTTCCAGCACCTAAAAAAGTACCTGAATTAAGAGATATTCATGAAATATTTGATGAATAGGTGAAAGTAATTAGCTTAAACATGATGGCATTTTTTTTTTTTTCTGTTTGAGGAGTTGTATCATTTATTTCAAACTTAAATATCTATTGGATATTGGAATTCCATGTTAAAGATGAAGTTACATACTAAACATGAAGCTCCTCTGTGACTCTAGCTGCTAAACAAATCTAATATATTACCATAGTTAGGCTCTTTCAACTTAATGAAGAGGTGTGAACCAACTGGTATAAGCAATTGAAAATATGATTAGCAATTTTTCTCCTTATCACATTAGTTAAGGAGACACCTTAAGTGGGTACACAATTCAATACCACCTAGTTTTCATGAGATCCCATTCTGTTCTTTTTGACCAGTTGATACTTAAATACAATTCAGGGATTCATAGAGGATTTAAAAGATGAATTTCCATTGATTAAAAAATATGTCATAAGAAATATATAAATTGCTACAATTAAGTGACTCACCATTTTTTGATACTGTTAATGAGTATTTAAGTACATCACCATTTATTGATACTATTAATGAGCACATTCTTTGCTCCGGCATTGTTGATAAAAACCCTATTTTCATTCTCACAATTCCACATAAGTAAACATGATTATATATACACATGGCTCTCTGATAATGTATTAGGTGGGTGCTGGGTAAACAGAAGAACTCAGGCCATCCTGAGAAGGTAGCATCTACTCAACTCCACCCAGTTTTTGCATGAAGGGACAACAATTCTGGTTTTGCTATTGCTTTTGATCTTTCCATGGACTGGATTTTTGACTCCTTCCAAGTTTTCTAATGTTGTCAACTAATTCTGTTGATAAACAACAACAAAAAAATTGTCAACAACACTGAATCACTGAGGCTAATGCAGTTGAAGGTCTTTATCCAGGTCACAGCATTCCAGCTTGTTACTGCTGTTCTATTTTGCTTTCCAGAATGCTAAGCTGAATCTATTGCTTTCTGCCCTTGATGATTTCTTTGGTATCAATGCACTGTCTTCTGGTTTAGGTGAATCCATAGGAAATTGGCACTTGCAACATTAGCTCTGTAAAGAAAATCTGAGTCTCTGTATTAATTAAATATTGGTATAATGCTGCTATAAAGCAAACAAACTACCAGTACTACACAATAAATGAGCATATATTTCTTGCTCATGAGTCTGTAGGTCAACTGGGGTGTCTATGCTTCAGGCTACAGTATTTGAAGCAGGTCTACATGCTGCCTGTTGGAGGGTTGCGTTTCCTCCATGTGTTTAGCATCATCTCCCAAGAACCAGTAGGCTAGCGGGGCATATTTACTTTATGTGAAGGCAGAGGCCCAAGAGAAAAGTAGAAGCATGCAAGCTCTCTTGAAGGCTTTGAGCCTGGTAAACTGCTGTTTCTGTCTACATGGTGGTGGTAGTGGTTTTGTTGCTATGTCTGATTCTTGTGTAAGGTGAACGTGCTAACCGCTACACCACGGAAACTGTCTGACTCGTGATCTCATGGACTGTTGCTCCCCAGGCTTCTCTGTCCACGGGACTCTCCAGGCAAGAATACTAGGTGGGTTGCTATTTCCTTCTCCAGGGAATCTTTCCAGCCCAGGGATCGAACTCGAATCTCCAGCATTGCAGGCAGAATCTTTACCGACTGAGCTACCAGGGAAGCCCTTCTATCTTCATACACATAGGCCAAACAAGTCACATGGCTGAGCCCAAAGTCAAGGAGAGGAGAATTCCCTTTTCCCAGGATAGGTCATGGCAAGAATGTAGATACTGGGAGGGAGGAAGACTTAGATCCAAGCATTCAAACTATTAAATACTACATAGTTTCTTGCTTTGATAATACCAGAGGTCATTGACTTTATTGATAACATGTTAAGGTCATGGACTGGAATCTTTTCTGGGTCCTCTGTAATTTTTCTTTCTTCTATTTGACAACAATATCATGTACTATAGCAATTCCACCTTGATTTTTCCATTTCTCACTAACACTCCATAATCTTGTTATTCTAATTTTCCATTCTTTCTAAGAAATTCGTTTAACTTCCTGTCTTACTTTATATACAACACTGCTTACTTAAAATGTTTGCTTCCCTTAAAAAAGCCCTTACATTCTGAAAAATCAGCAAACTAAATAGCCATTAAATTATTCTACCGAATTAAATATAAAAACCTAGAGCAAAGGAATAGAAATTAACATTGTAAAATCACAGAAAAAATATATGTATACTTAAATCTTGCCTGTATGGCAGCAGGAATGCAGCTGAATTTAAAGCTCAACTTATTATTCAAGGTACATTATTCTGGTGTTTTTCCCCCCCAAAAATTAAAAAGCTGTTCCTTTATTTTATAATGGTTGAGTAAAAATTTTTAAATTGTATACATACACATTTTTAAAAGCATAAATGTAACAGGAAAAGACAGTATATTATCTGTAATTTTAACAGTGACTTTTCTACTTGATCCCAAAACTCCACTCCAAAGAAATTACTTCAGGGAAATGGTTAGATATGAGGTCGTGTATTTGCTTTTGAGAATGTTCACTGCATTTTTCATTATAGTAACCCATATGGAAAAATATCTAGAGTCCAACAATTTAGGAATTTCATATAAATTTCATCATGTTCATAAAACGGATAACTAGATTACTTTGAATCATGCCTTATGAGAATGTTAAGTGGGCAACGGGCATAATATAATTTGCATAAGGGTAAAATATTTTCAAAATTATATTTAATGTGTCTTAGATTTTTACAGGGGTCCAGATTATATTGACATTCTGATAAAAGCTATAAACCTCCCACCTAGAGAAATGCACTCATGGACACAAACAACAAAATGGCAAGCAACTGGGGCTGGGGGTACGAATTTCTGGCATTTTTGACATGTTGGATAAAAAACGCCTGATAAATATTGTGATGATTAAAAAGAAAGAAGGGAAAGAATTGTATCTATTTCTTTGTTTACGAAAAAAGTTTTCATACACTTAGAAAATATTTGGGAACTTCAACAGCAAGTGGGGAAAAGTTTTGCCACAAACACAGAGATACGGTGATTAATACTGAATCCATACGCACACATGCATACACATACTCATGGAGCTAAGTCAGAGGGCTGCATTTCCACATCTGCGGGGATGAAAACAAAGGGAGTAGCCAAATCCACAACAGGAAATGTCACTGATATCATGATGGTTGGTTGAACTTTCAAGGAGGATCAGTGCTGGACTTTAAATGCTCTTGGCGATAGATGAGGTGACCTCTGGCCTCAGTTAAGCCAGAGAGCTGGACCTGAGACTCCTGCACAAATGAAGTTTTCTTGGCCAAGGACTATGGTGGCATTTTGCGTATTTTATTATTTTGTTTTTAATAACGAGACAGTACTGATTTTTGATGGTGTCTGGTCACTCAAGATTCAGCAGTTTGAGTGTTCTAGACTATAAACAAATTTATCTGAAAGAACAGATACTAGAGACTGAAGATGTATGTGTGCATCCATGCTAAGTGGCTCAGTCATGTCCGACTCTTTGCAACCCACGGACAGAGGGACTTGGCGGGCTACAGTCTATAGCCTGCCAAGTCCCTCTGTCCATGGGATTTCCAGGCAAGAATACTGGAGTGGGTTGCCATTTCCACCTTCAGGGGAACTTCCTGACCCAGAGATCAAACCCGCATATTCTGCATTGCCAGGCAGATTCTTTACCACTGAGCCACCTGGGAAACCCGAGAGACTGAAGATATCACTGCCAATAACAGATTTTTCATTCTCTGTGCCTAAGTATGTAGGGAAACTTTACAGACATGATATCCAATTTTACATGATTTTTATTTTTCTAGAATTCCTTCCACTCCTTCCTTCCCTCAAATAACTCAAAAGTGAATACGTATTTTCACTGGTTAAGGATTCTTACCCCTTAAAAAAATAAACACTGTATTGCCTCACCTATTTTAAGTGTAGTCACAGCTTTATCCAGGCAATTTTTCAATATTTTCCAGTTACGAGCAAAAGTAAGGTCACTGAAAAAATATAACTGCCACTGCGCATCTAGCAGAGTTGAGCGGTAACGCACGAATGAATACCTCCACTTGCCCCAAGCCAGTCATGTGGGAGAACCTTGAATAAGCCAGTCATGCCCAAGAAACAAAGGTGGACAGAAGGTGTCGAATGGGTCACTGAAAGTGCCTTAAATGCTGAATATATTCCGTGTGTTCTAATTCCATAAAAAACCATAATAAATGTAACTCCAAGTCAAGAATCTACTCAAGAACGCATCAATAAGCAACCAGCTTGACAGAACTTGAACAGACCCATGTGCCACAGTAACCACTCTGAGTTACAAAATATGGTACTTGGTAACATGTAACTTTTATGGCAAAGTGATAACTGACTGTTACAGATGTGCTACCACTGTGGCTTAGAAACCTTAGGGAGCTGTGGAAATGTGAGAAGGGACAGAAATACTTTCTGAGGTTACAGGCTAATTATTATATGTGGTTTAGAATCAGCCTTTTCACTTGATAGCATTATAACATTATGGGTTCTGGAGTCAAGCCGACCGAAGTTTAAATCCATTCTTCAACGCGTAGTGGCAGTGGAACTTCAGACAAGTTACTTCACTTATTGGAGACTCAGTTTCCTCATCTGTAAAATGGGAGCAACCATCCTCTCTGTCTTTCTGTTGATGATTAAAAAAGACAATGTGCGAAAGGGCTTCATGTATGGTTGTATACAATAATTACTCAATAATGTGAGCTCTCTTCAAATGAGTGCTCATAACTTCTCTCACTGTACCACATCAGTCTTCTCCTAGTCACTGCTAAAATATTCCTTATTCCTTTCATGTGTAACCACGTGAATTCCCACAATGTCTGATGTGAGCAGGCAGAACTTCAACAGATAATAGGGACATGTCTCTCACGGAGAAAGGATGATAATATCTACTGTTCACTGAGGAAGTGACTTGTGGTAGATACATGAAATGTGATGTATTGTGTATCATATACATTTGACTAGTTCTCATAGTATAATCATTGTTTCTTTCTTTAAACAGATAACGAAAAAGGAGAAATCACTGAAGCTAGTGACTAGCAGAGACTGACTTCAAACTGAGATCCCTCAGACTCTAAATTTAAGACACCTACTTCCAACAGTGTCTCTGTTGTAGGTTGACTTGTGTCCTCCCCCACCCCCCAGATTCATGTTAAAGTCCTAACCCCAAGTATCTGAGCTTATCTGGAAGCAAGGTTATTAAAGATGTAATTCTTTAAGATGAGATCATACTGGATAAGGATGGGCCCCTAATCCAACAGGAATAATATCCTTACAAAAAGGGAAAATATGGACATAGGCATGCAAATAGGAAAAATGCCACATGAAGTTGGAGGCAGAAACTGGGGTGATGGAGCAGAAGCCAAGGAATGACAGATTGCCAGCAAACCACCAGAAGCCAGGAGAAAGACTGGGACAGATTTTCCCTCACATACCTCAGAAGGAACCAACACTGCAGACACCTTGACTTTGAACTCCTGGTCTGCAGGCTTTGAGACACTGAATTTCTAAAGTTTAAACCACTTGGCTTGTGGTACTTTATTATGTCAGGCCTAGTAAACTAACACAGTCTCCTCCTTTCTTATTCCCTTTCATTAGTTATTGTCTGCATATTGATTTTTTTCATATGTAGAATACCAAGTAATTTTGATTATTTTTGAGGCCTTCCAAAAACTAATATAATTTATTAAGAAAAATGGTCATGAACTTCCAGCAATATGGTAGCCTAGGTTACTCAGAACCACCTCCTTCTATGAACACAGAGGAATGCTGGATAAAATAAGTGCAAAAAATATTTTAAAACAGACAGTTAAATTGAAAAGAAATACAAGTTAGTCAGAGCTGAAGAGAAATTTAGTAAACTAAAAATATAACTGAGGGTATTACCTGGATTTCAGGTCAGAGAATCATTTAGAGGTAACTGAAGTTAATACATGAAGGGAAGGATATGATGAAAAGTAATAATGCATGTACAACATTAATTCAATAAGAGAACAGAGAGAAGAGGAGAGGGAGAAGCAATATTAAAAGTGCAAATGGGAACTTCGCTGGTGGTCCAGAGGCTAAGACTCTGTGCTCCCAATGCAGGGGGCCCAGGTTTGAGCCATGGTCGGAAACTAGATCCCATAAGAGGCACTGAAGGTAAAAGATCACGTGTGCCACAACTAAGATCTGGTGCCACCAAATAAATAAAATAATTAAAAGAATACATTTATTTTTTAAAAAGCACAAAGGAATCAAAATTATCCATAATTGAAGAAAGGCATGAGTTCTGAAGCAAAGCAATGAGTATCAAATGTGATAAATGAAGGATAAATCTATACGTCAAACATTTCATTAATAAAAAAATCTTCCTAAATAAAAAAAAGGCCCTAAAATTCCTAAAAAAATAATGACTACTATATTGAAACAGTCCTACAATCAACCTCAATAGAGGAGAGAAGACAGGGGAAGTATACATTTAATGTGTAGAAGGAAAAGATCTGTCACTCTAGAATTGTATATCCAGGTGGATTTTCCATCAAGAGTGAGGTCAAAATAGACATTTTCAGTCAAATGCAGAGAATTTAGCACTCACAGATCTTACTGAAGGAAGTGCTACCAGAAATACTTCAACAGAATAAATTTAACTCAGAAGAAAATGCTGAGTGTAAAATACAATAGCAAGCAAATAATTTAGTGAATGTATTGGTTATAAAAAGGATTGAAAATAATGACTCAGTTTAAGGGCTTATATTCAAAATAGAGATAGGACAGAGATGACCGTACTGTTTCTAAATGTAGCCCCCTCCCTCTTCCTATAAAAATTCTTGCCTGGTTGAATGTCAGTAGTGGGGGGTGTGGTGAGGTGGGGTGGGGTGGATAGGAGGATGGGAATTGGCCTTTGGACAGAAGTCTCCCCTTCTCCACTCCTGCCCCCTCTCCCAGTCCTCCACACCAGTTGCCTGCATCTGAAATAAAGAAAACTGCCCCCCCCCACACACACACACAGACATGAAAAATGGGACAGATGATTGATTGAAAAGATTCTAAGGTCTTTGTATTTGGAGGAGGACAAGGTAGATATCCGTTAATTTTAGACATGGTTAGGACAAGCATTTCTTAAGTATTAAATCATTAGATTTAAGACTCTCACTAAAAGAATAAAAAGAAGAGGAACTTCAAATTAAACAGGGTATAAAGGAGTATCAAGAAAAGGACTCCAAAAAAGAAAGAGAAAATAATTTTAAAAAACAAAGAAAGAATAGCAGAGGAAAAAATACACACAAAATAAGGCAACATATCCAAATAGGTCATTATTCTCAAAAAAATGTGGTGGATGAATAAAACTTCCAAGTTTTAAGTCAGAGATTTTTTCAAATGCCTTTTTTTAAAGCTATGTTTATAGGAGACACACTCAAACATAAAATTTCCTTCAGGAAGTTTGAAGTGAAAGATATCAAAAGAAAACACATCAGATAATACCATTCTAAAAAAGGTTATGGTGCAATATTGAGACAACATTGATTTTAAGTAAGATCTATTTTAGAGTGGTTTATTTTATCAGCATGTAAGCAGCATAATGATGAAACTTTTCTATGGTATTAATATATCCTAAGTTTAAATCTATAATAAGTAGTACCTGGCACATATGTGTTCAGAAATGTTTGAGTGAATGTTGAATGAATATTAACAGAAAAAAGTATCAGAGAGTTATTACCATTCTGAATCTATATGGCATTAATAGCCTCAAAAAATAAACAAGCACTCTTTATATTTTTAATATATGAATACAATTGGATATGAGCATACACACACATGAAATTTTAGAAAAAACAAAACAAAACAAAGGCAAGCAGTTTGCAAGAAACAGTGAACCTTGTAAATAAATCCTCATACCATCTGCCAGACTGTGCCACCTGTTGGAGCTAGACAATGTAATGCTAAATTACAGGTATTGTGACTCATAGCAATGACACTGTTGTGTAATATCATGCTTGTGTTCTCATCTCTGCTTATTTAATAAGGGTATGGGGTGCACAGATAAATCAGTCATCTTGTTTCACCGAGTCCCGGATGCTAACAGGACAAGGTGATCTTCAAATTCTGTTTTCAGTGTGATTATGCGGCTATCTCCTTCACATTCCTCAATAGCATCTGGTGAGCATGCAATGTGAATTGCTAATTTCAACTCTAGCTGTAAAATGAGTCCAGATTCAGCAGAGAATGTGGAAGCAGCTGGTAAACAATATGAGATCCCACAGGCTTCACTAGCTGGATATACTTCAACAGGATGCCTGACTCATTTTTATCTCATCCTTTTCTCTTATCCAGTGACGCTGCAAAATTTGACAAGCATTTCTAGAAAGAAAGCTTGGATTATGATCTGTGGATGGAGGGAGTGATTTCAAACCCCAAAGAAATAACACAAGTCTGAAGAAGCAAACCCTTGCCTTATTGCCTTTTCCATAACTATCACATGTGGCTACAGCCATGATGAACTCACTTTTCATACCATTTGTCAGTCCTATTTGCCATTATCTTCCACATGAAATAGAAAAACAATCACTCTCAGTAACAATTTTATATCTGTTTAATCAAGGAATTATCTCAGTCACTAGGACTTAGGTAATAAAAGTGTGTAGGTGCCATCATCACCCCACTAAGCTTACAGTTTAAAAATTAGGTTAAATCTACATCTGAGGGACTTCCCTGGTGGCCCAGTGGTTGGGAATCTGCCTGTCAATGCAGGTGACAGAATTTGATCCCTGGTCCAGGAAGATCCCACATGCCGTGGAACAACTGGGCCCGATGCCACAACTACAGAACCCACTCACCCTAGAGCCCGTGTTCTGAGGCAAGAAAACCCACTGCAATGAGAAGTCTGGGCACAGCAATGAAGACCCATCATAGTCAAAAATAAATATTAAAAAAAAAAAATCTATGTCTCAGCAAGATGAGGTTTGTTTTGCCATCAGAAAGTGTTCCAGTCTGCACCTTGTCATCACAATGTCATTGGCTGGGATCTTGCCCAGGTGGATATTTACTTAACCTATTGCTCTGAGCTCTGAATCCTTATAAACTTTTGTTTTTCTCATGTTTCCATCAAAAAGAGTCTTTTATTTCTTATGGCTTTATTTTCCTACTTACCTAAGAGGCAAGTTCATACGAAAATAAAGGTAAAAACAACTGAAACTATGCAATATTTCCCAACAGAAAACCATTTCATCCCATTATCTAAGATGATGTCCAGAAGTCAGTGGAGGAATTTAGTAGTTAACTTACCTAGAATACTGAAAGAAACTCTGTGATCTTTCAAGATGGAGAATAGCTTTGGCTCAGCAGTGAAATTCCTGGAGGTGGGCATGGCAACCCACTCCATTATTCTTGCCTGGAGAATCCCACGGACAGAGGAGACGGGCGGGCTACAGTCCGCAGGGTCGGGAAGAGTCAGACACAAACTGAAGTCACTTAGCACACACACAGCAGTGAAGTTAAAAACAGGTGCTTCTCCTAAGGAGGAGGAGCACTCTTCCAACACAGGTTTATGTAATTTGGTGAAGTTAAGCGGTCCTGATGAGAATGGCTTAATTAATCAGAAACTCCACTTTCAGAATAACAGCTACCAGCAGAAGAACAGATTCCCAAGATAGCATCATGGATGGAAAAACAAGGAGAATGATTGAGTCGACTTTCCAGATAGGGAAGAAAATTTCATGTTTGGTTACTTAATTTTCAGCATCACACAGAGGTCTCAGAAGCCGTGTTTATTAATTACACATAAAACAAAGTTAGAGAGTTGGGGGAAGCAACAAACATGCTCTCATTCCTCTGACACAAATGCCCAGAAATGCTCCTTAAAAAACAAACTGATGCCATTTCCTGGGTGGACAGCAAAAATCACTGCAAGGAGTAGCTGGCCAAGCTGGGATTAGAAAAATAGAACCTGCCCATTGGGTTCTTCAATATGGAAAATCAGTACCAGTGCTGAATTTTTCAACTTAAAATTTAGAAGAACTGCATATTCTAAAGGAAGAGAAATATTAGAAACCTATCTTCTTGGTTGAGAGAGGCCCAGGGACCTGAGATGAGCTATTTTCAGAGGAGGGGAAAAGCTGCTACAGTGTTACTCTTGATGAAGCCTGTTACATATTGGGTTCTCTAGCAGATGCTAAAATGGTGTTTTCAGTGCAAGATGTTCACTAGGTATTAACATCTATGAAAAGAAAGGTAAGAATGGGATTAGGCAAGGAAAGAAGCCAAAATGTGATGCCGGAAACAAAACCTCAGGCGGGGAACTCCAGGGTGGAAACAGCCTGAGAAAGTTGACTCGCAACAGGCTGAAATGGTCGTTTCTGGCCTGCTCAGAAACCAGGTGCTGGAAGCACAAGAGGTGCAGCGAGGCACCCTCTCCAGTGAGAGTGGAGCCTGAAGCACGTGCAGCTGCAAGCCGTGCGCTGAGAGCTCTCCTTGCAGCTGGACAGCAAGGCCTTCCTTGAAGCAGAACCTGGACAGCACATCTCCACATCTACCAGAGAACCCTCAGGAGAAAGTGGCTCTCTGAGACATCCGCGTGCCCGGGATGCCAGAAAACATCCACACAAGGATGCCTAAGAATCAAATTTAAAGGTTTTACATTTTATGCTCGTTTAGACGGATGATCTTTTCTGCCCTCACCTCTGATTGACCCCAAAGAGTTCTCTTTAGTATGATTAAGAATCATCTGAGGCACCTGTTGCAAATACAGATTATTAGTAAACCAAGAATAGAGTGCGTAGGGTGTGTGGTGTATGCTCCGTCACTCACTCCTGTCTGACTCTGCGACCCCATGGACGGTAGTCTGCCCCAGGTTCCTCTGTCCATGGGATTTCCCAAATAAGAATACTGGAATGGGTTGTCATTTCCTACTCCAGGGCATTTCCCTGACCCAGGGATTGAACCCACGTCTCCTGTGTCTCCTGCATTAGCAGGCAGATTGTTTACCGTTGAACCACCTGGGAAGCCATTAGAGCTAGGATCCCCAAGGATTAATTCTTGGAAGCAGCCCTGAGTTCAGAGGTTAGGATTTTTTCATTTCAGCAGTATTGCTGTGGGTGAGAGGGTGCTGATACCACACATTTGAAAAAACATCCCTCAAGCTTCAGTAGACTCCACTTCGCACAAAAGTCCTGTACTTAGAAAGTAGAGGGCATTCAAGGAAAGTGCAGAAAGGAGGGAGAAAGAGAAGCTAAATGAAGAGAACAAAAACAGCGGTCATGAGGCGAGTACCGGGGGAGAAGCAGGCTTCAGGGACAAATACCAGAAAATGTGAATTCCTAGTTATGACTTATGGGAACACAGTACACAACATAAGAATATAGTCAATATTACTGAAATTATTTTGGGATTCCCAGGTGGCTCAGTGGTAAAGAATTTGCCTGTCAATGCAGGAGATGCGAGTTTGATCCCTGGGTCAGGAAACTCCCCTGGAGGAGGAAACGGCAACCCACTCCACTATTCTTGCCTGGGAAATCCCATGGACAGAAGAACCTGGTGGGCGCTAGTCTGTGGGGTTGCCATGAGTTGGAAGCGACTGAGCACGTACTGTGATTATTTTATACAGTGGCAGATTATAATGGACTTGTGATGGCCATTTTTAATATATTTGATTACTGGATCACTATGTTGGACACCTGAAATTAATTTAAAATGCACACCTTCAATAAAGAATATATGTAGTTGCGAAAAAGAAAAGAAAATGTGTCCTTTGTCAAATGTTCCAGGGTAGATAAATTTCGGGGGAGAAGGGAGCAGACCCTTCTAAAATGCAAATAAGATGTCAAATGATATATGTGCTACATGAGGAAATGACAACTGCATATAAAAACAGAAAAGGAACATAAGACTTCCAAGTATCAAAGTTATCCAGGTGTCTCTAACAGATTTAACAAGCCTCTGAATATCCCATTACAACTTGATCAGTCTAATGACTGTTTAAACCTATGCTTTATTTAGCCTATAGTCAAATTCTTATAAATCTCCTTTATGTTGATATATAACTGTAGAACAGTACAGTTCTGAAGCCAAGAGAAAGTTTTAAGGGCTACTTGTTATCCTTCTTTCAATGTCTTTAAATGATTTTATTCATTATTTAAAAAAGCAGTTCTGGATTATCAAGCACTAGATCTCTTCATTTATGCCCTGTGAATAAATTTGACACATTTATGTAGAGCACTGAATAATTTAGTGAAAAGAGGCCACTTGGAACTGAGCAACACTCATTTTCAGAATGCTTCAGAATTGTTATGGATATTTTAGTTTAAACCCAGAAATGGTGACAAAAATGTATTAACGACAAAAAATGTAGATATATGAATCCATAAAATCTCCTACTTAATTCTTCCATTTTTAGCATAAGTCTACATGTTTTTTATATAACACTGCATACAAAGCATTAAAAATGCTTGAGAGAATGCAGAACAGTTCATTTTAAATAAAATATATTTTCTTGCCTTTAATCAATAATGTAAAACTCGGTGTTGCTTCACCAATTTCAAACTAGTCATTCACACATTAGAACTTGGCCAGAGGGCAGCACCTAGCGACATACTTCAAGTCAGTGTGATCTTGATTCCTTTGTTAAATCATAAAAACAAACAATGATGATCCCAGCAAAAAGAAACTTTAATAATTGGTGATAATGGCATAGGTTTGATGAGCTCATTTTTATCAAATACAGTCGCCTGCTCTTATTGAGCAGATTAAAAAAAATTCACATTAAAAATGGCTGTATCTGGGAATCTTAGATCTCAGCAGTGACAGCTCTGTTGAATGACTTGCACTTAGTAGGTGTTGGGTTCACAGAATCCCTGCACTGACCTCTGTAAAACTCACTGACTGATGTTCCAGGTATATTGAACCCCCTCTGAAGTAGACCACCCACTTGTCTGTTCACACAGTTCTACTCCATCGGCTGTGAAAGCAAAAGTGAAGTCGTTCAGTCGTGTCCAGCTCTTTGCAACCCCATGGACTGTAGCCTACCAGGCTCCTCTGTCCATGGGATTTTCCGGGCAAGAACACTGGAGTGGGTTGCCATTTCCTTCATCCAGGAGATCTTCCTGACCCAGGGATTGAACCCGGGTCTGTCGCATTGTAGGCAGACACTTTACCATCTGAGCCACTAGGGAAGTCTTCCATCAACGAGAGTCAGTGGTGTTTGCAAGCACCTACCAGGGAGTCTGCAATGGGCACTCTCACAATGCTAGTATCCTTCTCTCTTTCTCTCCACAAAAAAGCCAGAAACTGTTAGAGCAAGATGAACATTAAATCCCAGTTTTATTAATGGAGATCTGTATCTACTAAGACTAATTTCCTGGATAGCTTTTTGCTATTTTGCTACATCATTATAAAATGTAATTGAATTATTTAAGGACACTCTGTTTCTGAAGCTTATCTCACTAATCTATCTTTGGACAAAGATCAGATGACTCACGACCTACAACCGGGATTGAAAAAAGACGTAATTTAAGGGACTGTCTCCAACCTGGATGGGAGGACTTTTTATCAGGTACTCTTGGCTAGCTCATGTATACTGATTCTGAAAGGATTCATATTTCTCACTTAAAAAGGGCCCCTGCACCAGACTGGACTACAGAGAGGGTTGCTGATCTCAAACGCACTTTAAAACAATGCCCAAATAGAGGAAGAGCTACACTCACACCAGGACAAGAAGGAGACAACATCAGAAGTAGATGCCTGCCCAAGATCTTGGACCCGATTCGTATGATCATTTATAATGATTTCTTGACTTCGTGGATATCTGCATATAAATCAAATGTTTCCTATCATGGACACAGTCCTATGCTAGTTTTAAAAATCAACCCAATTATTGGGTTTGTCAGTTACCAGTATCTAATACTGCTAATTACTTTGGTGGATATCTCTACTCCAAGGCTCTGATTGGATAGCCCCTAGGAAATTTATTTTAGAAGAGAGTTCAGTCCTGTTCTGTCTACTCACAATATCACTAGATGGGATCCTCCCACCTGGCCTATTAATAATATCTGCTCTGACCCTGGCCGTGTTAGTTGCTCAGTCGTGTCTGTCTCTTTGTGACTCCATGGACTGCACCCTGCCAGGCTTCTCTGTCCATGGAACTCTCTAGGCAAGGTCTCTCTTAGAGTCACTAAAACTCAATCAGAGTGAGTTTCAATCAAAAGCTAGGTCTCAATCAAAAATTGTAAGCTCTAGTCTACTAAAAGGAAAACTTCCACCAAAAAAAAAAGAAAAATAGCAAACTAATTATTGGTATAACATCAGAAATGTCAAGGTAGTATTCAGGTGTACACTGAATTATAATATTCAGGAACAAAGAGTATTACATTAGATTTACTATATTATAGTGAGGAAAAAATCACAAGAGATAGGATACTTAAAATGTAACATTGGGAATTCCATGGGTCTCCTACTGTTTTTGAGCTAGAAAGAGGACATGGATGATTACCTAATTTCAATGTCCACATGTAATAAATCAGCAAACAGATTCAGAGGGTCTATTAATATCTATAGATTACTTATTTGGGACCAGGCGCTGTGCTGGTTATCTTAGATATGTCCTTTATGTAGTTCTCAAAAACAAACTGAAGAGAATTGTGATTTGCATATGAGAATTGCTTTCTTCACTTTGTAATAAGGAAGTCTTGCTATAAGTCATCCAATTATTAGCTGCAGAGATTAAAATCAATTCTGTCTTACTCCCAAACTCACTTTTTCTGCCTATGTCAGATAGTATAAAGGGGCCAATAAAATTTTAATTGAATTGAGGGGAGGCAGACAAGGTAGTGATTCTTTTAGGCTAACTTTAATTAAGAGAAGGAGTTCCAGTGATAAACCCAATGACTTCAGGGGCCAGGCAGGAGGCCTAAATATGTGAAGGAATCATGGTTATTACAGGGCACTGTGGATTTCTTACTTTACCTAAAGGCATTCCCATTCAATTAAAAAAATTGGACTGCCCCAATAAAACATATCTCCCAGAGGGTTACCAATTTGCAAGTTCTGAAAGGAAGGAAAGGCGGTAGGTCTGCAAAAATAAGTGTAGAAAACATTCTGGGCTTGGGATAGAGGCAGTACAATATGTGGGAAAGCACGGTAAAAAGATATATGAGATTTTAAAAAAATCTGGGATTGGTTGATTTAAACATATTGAAGAACTTTTTACTTACTATACATAGGGAGGGCAGATTGGGCAGTGAAAGTAAAGGAAGAGTGGGAAATGGAAAAAAAAAAAAAAAGTCTTGGTAGTAGTCCTTAAATGCCAGCCAGAGTGAGAAAGAAACATACTCAGAGGACCTCCCTGGTGGTCCAATGGTTAAGAATCTGCTTGCCAACGTAGGGACATGGATTGGATCCCCGGTCCAGGATTACTATAAGTACTTTTCACATATTAGCTAATTTTATTCTTATAAGAAACCTATGTGGTAAGTACTATAACTAGCATCATTCCCATTTTACAGATAAGAAAATGAGCACTAAAGTCTACACAGTGAGTTTAAGGTTAAGCAGATAGAAATCGTGAAATATGTAACTTTAATCCATCAAAGTAAACCAATTTGCTCTTAACCAAGAGTAAAATACCTTGATAAATTAAGGGAAATCTGAAAAGGGAAAAGACCTGCAGACCCATTACTTTTCATTTAGCATAAATATGGCTTTGATAGATCAGCTCAGTGTAGGTAAGCAGAATGCTAATGAGGTCAAATATCTGCATTCAAACCCTCAAGAAGTTTTATAGCCATCCTAAATTGCATTTAGAACCTTACCCTTGAATCTCCATCAAATATCTCAAAACTGTAGGGAAACCAACTTGGAAAATCTGGTGGTGCAAACCAAATCCATCAAATAACTCTGAGTGAAGCCTTGCTAGAAAAATAAAAATAGATAGTTTGAGCCTTTGATAATAAACACGCATCCATTGTCTTTACATATCATACTGCTTATTGCTAGAGCCCAGAGTTAAGTGGCAAACTGGGTTCCAATTAGTTTATGTAAAAAATCAACTGTTTTCTCTATCTAATCACTATGTGACTAATGTACAAATGAGGCATGTATCTATTCTATAACCTTTCTTTTTTTTTCTTCCTCTTTCACAAGTTTTGGTAAGTTACAGAAATATTTATATGTGAAGAAGTTTAGTAATTCATTTAATAAAAACACATTGGGAAGAGATCCTCTTGAATGTTGCATATCTCTGATATAAATTTCAAAATCAGACTTCCATCAACAAGAGGAAACAAAAACTGCCATTAACTAGAGACAGCAAATTTACTCTTAATGGAAACATTAAATTACTGCTTTCAAAACTAAACCACATAAACAATCTTAGCTTCTTTAAGAAAGGATGGACAGTCTTTTATTTTTTAAATGAGTATATGTTATTTTTATTTGCCTTAAATGACACGTGGAAATTAAGAAGAGCCTACTATTAAATAGACAAAGGATTGCAAGGAATGAAATATAATACCAACAAGAATTTACACGGAGGATATGGAATAGTACTCAAAATAAACAGGTAAAGGGGAGGAAACTGGATTTCACCCACAGAAAAGAAGGTTAAAAAAAAAAGTATAAAATGCTGCTGATATATTTAAAGTGAGTAGTGAGTAAAACAAGCCAAAATCAATAGATTTATCTGTGTTGCCTTTTGAAGAAAATTATAGAACGAGAGCCAGTAAATTTCAAAGTTGATATATAAATCTGAGTGAAATGCTCTATATTAATAGTATGTTACAGTTATTTTGGGTAACAATAACAAAATCAGCCTGAGGACAATTCAAGCCAAACAGGAAATTTATTAGAAGAAGACAGGCTATACTGCAGAAGACAAGGAAAAGCCACCCAAACAAACCATCAGAAAAGCAGGCCACATAGGGACCTCATAGGTTCTCACTAAAGATGCTAATTGAAACTTTCCTTTAAAGAATCATGATCAGCTTGTTACAGATTCAAAAACTGCAGCTCTCTTTTACCCCTCAAAACCAAATTTTAAATCTGAGTTAGGGGTTCATCTTCTGAGCAGTCAGCTTTGAGCAGAGGACTGTCTTCTGGGACAGACAAGGCAACTAGGGTCTACTCTTTGAGGAGAAATTTCTAAGATAAGATTTTGAGCTAATAATTTCTATAGTAAATGTAATTGTTATTTTTTAAAGGCATATGAACATTACATTGGAGTTCTGATTCAAGAATAAACTAATTATTTGCAGTGCTAAGACAGAAAAAAAAAAAAAAAAACATGATTATATGTTATTGCAAACTACAGACCTGATAAAATCACTGTAAAAATGTAAACTTGGAATTGTTACCACCTCTTTTAATATTTTCACCCAAGGAATACTGACTATAATACAGTTTACCTATTTTGTATAAATTGATGTTTGTGAATTATAGTGCTGGAGAAAACTCTTAAGAGTCCCTTGGGCTGCAAGGAGATCAAACCAGTCAATCCTAAAGGAAATCAACCCTGAATACTCATTGGAAGAACTGATGCTGAAGTTCCAATACTCTGACCACCTGATGGGAAGAGCCGACTTATTGGAAAAGACCCTGATGCTGGCAAAGGTTGAAGGCAAAAGGAGAAGAGGACAGCAGAGGTTGAGATGGTTATATAGCATCACTGACTCAATGACATGAATCTGAACAAACTCTTGGAAACTGTGAAGGACAAGGACATGCTGCAGTCCATGGTGTCACAAAGAGGACACGGCTTACTGCCAGAACAACAGCAACCAAGGAATACTGACTACAATTTAAAATGCATTTATTGAGTCTACCCATCTATTTTGTATAAATTAGGTAATATTCCAAAAGTGTAGAAAAGGTCAGAAGATAGCAAACACCTGTTTTTACTATCTAGATATAACCCATATTTTATCATGTACAATGGTAACCCAATGCTATAGTTCTTTAGATTTTAACTTTAAATAATCAAAAAGGATTCAGATATAATTAAACCATTCCTCTCTCCTTCCACTCCAGAGGTAATCATTTTCCTGAAGGTGTTTTTCACTATTCCTATGCATCATTCTGAATAATTTACACATTTCCAGATATCTAGAAATACCATATATCATTGTCGTGTGTTCTAAGTTTGCATAAATATTATCATACTCACAGTGTCTATCACCAACTGGTTTTTATCATGCAATAGCATACTTGACTGAGTCATGTTAGTACTCATGTCGTTATGATTCGTTCATCTTAAATACTAAACAGAATTCCATTGCATGACTCTGAATTATTACAGAATTATCCTAATCAACACAGGAGGTTAGGGTTAGGGTACCTTCTGTGTTGATTAGGATAATTCTGTAATAACTCTTATTGCATGGATAGTTCAAGTAAAACACAAAAAAAGAAAGAAGAGCTTAGAAATAGACATACATAAATGGAAGCAAATAACAGAAGCTTTTTGGGAATATGAGGATACTCAATGATTCTGAAAGCATGTGAGAAAAAAATGTAAAATGTGATTCACATTTGCTTAATACACTGCCCAAAATCAGTATCAAGATTACCATAAAACAGAAAAAATGTATAATTTTAGAAAATGCTTATGAATCTGGGGGAGAGTGAAATTTCTTTAAAAATACACACAAAAAGATAATAAAGGAAAAGATTAATAAATTGGATCTGCTGAAAATTAATACTTGTATTTATATTTGTATTATTTAAAATGAATAATTAAAAATGGCAAGAAAATGAGAGAAGGCATTTTTAAAATATGCAATATACTTTTGTATATTAGTATTAAAAAGATGTGAAAACTTAAATATAGACTGAGAACCATAATTTAGATGAAAAATGTGTAAAAGTTAATAATGGACAGTTATTCTGTGAAAAATATAAAATTACACTTTAATTTTAATAAATGTGATATTCTGTTATTAGATGGGATATTCTATTCCATCATCAGAGAAAAATATTGAAGTATGATATTAACAAATGGCCAGTAGATATATGTAGGAATAGGGGTCATAAAATATTGTTTGGAATTTAAACTGGAAAAATATCTCTACACATACACTGGCAATATCTATGAAACCTTTCCAAACATGGAAATTGTATTTCTTATATATGAGAAAGATTTATAAGAATGACCACTGCAACACTTAAAATCAGAGGCAAAATGTCTATCAATAGAAAAATAGTATTTTTTGTTGTTTTTCATAAATTGGAGTAGCAAACACCAGACTTTTCATTAATGGGAGTAGTAAACACCAGTAAAAAAAATAAGTGAACTAAAGTTACGTGTATCCACACTGAAAGATCTATATAAAATGTTTTACTAGATTCTTAGTTAAAAAAATACAGTGTGGGAAGAGAAACAAGATGGAGGACGAGTAGATGGACGCGGAGCACATCTCTTTCCATGGATACATCAGGAATACACCTTCAGACACAGAAATGCATGCAGAACACCAGCTGAGAGCGGATAGGAGGACCTGACCAGCAGAAAAGAACATACAGAACCATGCAAAATTTGGTAGGATGAAGGTACTAGGGGGACACACAGGAGTGTTAGTAGGACTGGATCTGCCCTCAGCAGGTGGGGGAATTGAAGCAGGGATCCGGTGCTCACATGGGGGCAACTCTCTGAGAGAAGAAACATTTAAGGCTGAGAGTGAAACAGCTGATCTGTGGCAGCCTCATCGGAATGAGAATCAGACAGTCCTTGCCGCAGCCACACATATCCTGGACAGGGATGCAGGCCCCCTGGAAGGGGCAGCAGCTGGGAGCTGGAGTTTAGAGATTGTGGAGCCATCCCAGAGCAAGGGCTGCTATTGACTGCGGAGAGACTGATGGAGGGGATGTGAGGGAGGAGATTGTGGAGGGTAATGCCTGTGGAGGAAAGCCAGGCAGCCATGGAAGCAAGGCGATACTGCTGAGTCACGAGTAGCTGGTGGAGCCATCACCACAGCTTTTCTCTCCCCAGGCGCCAGCATTGGCAGCTGCACAATAGCAGGCTGGCCCGTCAAACACTGAACTACAGAGTAGGACCACCCCCCCCCCCCCCCCCCCCCCGCCCCAGGGTGCCCCTTTAAGTGCCTGAGGCGCCAATCTACAGAGTAGGACCCCAGCCAGAGGGGCCCCTTTAAGTGCCTGACGCGCCAATCTACAGAGTAGGACCCCTCCCAGGGTGCCCCTTTAAGTGCCTGACGCGCCGATCTACAGAGCAGGACCTCAGCCAGAGGGGCCCCTCTATGTGTCTGACACATTGAACAACGGAGAAGGACCCCAGGCAAGGGAGCCCTCTAAGTGTCTGAATGGGCAGAGCTAGGGAGACTGGCCAAAGAGGCCTTCTGATCGCCAGCTCAAAAAAACACTCTGATAGGGCCATAACTCCTGGGGTGGAGGAAGTCTATGTCCCTGAACACTTTGTGCTGCCAGGGCCCCCGCAAGCCAAGCAGCTGCACCACCTTCACATTCCACTCTCATGGGGGCAAAGCTGCCACAGGCAACAACAACAAAAAACATTGTGTCTATGTGCGCAGGGTCACTTAAGTCATGTCCAAATCTTTGCAATCCTGTAGACTGTGGCCTGCCAGGCTTCTCTGTCAGGGGGGCTTCTCCAGGCAAGAATACTGGAGCATATTGTCCAATACTGGTCGTCATACCCTTCTAGAGCACTGTATTTCCTGCTGCCCTAGTCACCAACCCCCCCTGAGTACCTGCTGCTGCCAGAACCCTGCAACCGAAGCAGCTGCATCACCTCCACACCTGGCCCTCACAGGGCAGACCCAAGTCCTCCGGGGCAGCCTCAGGAGCAATCCCCAGGGGCCGACCCACATGCAGAGGTGGAAATAAAACCACAATTAAAACCCAGGGGCACTGTGACTAAGGAAGAAGACCCAAAACCTTCCCACCAGCTGTATAAGCTGCAGATTAAATGCACACAATCAACCAGGCAGATGCAATGTCTATGGAATATATAAAAAGACATTGAGAGCTCCCACAAAAGAAAACGCACTAGCTCTGACAGCTGTGGACATTGGAAGCAAGAACACACAGGAGGAGGACCAGATTAGAATCTGAGCTGCCCCACGGCAGGTCCAGAGACCAGCACAGTGCATCTTAGGGAGGTGAGGTGGACTGTGACTCCCAGAGAGGGAAAGAACTCTGACATCAGTGACTCAAGAAAACATTTAAACACTTATTATTTTTATGTTTTGACTTGTTCTGTAGATTCTTTTGGATTTTTTTTTCTTTTGTTCTCTTTTTTCCCCCTCCCTCTGTTGCAGCTGTTGATTTTATTGGTACTATGAAAATCGAACTAGGCTTTTGAGCTTTTTTTTCTCTCAGTCACATTTTTTATTGTTGTTATAAACCTCTGCCTCTACGTTGGGCATTTGCAGTTCCGTGAAGCTTTCCTTTTATTCTTTCTTTTCTCTTTTTTTAATTTTAATTTTTAAACCTATTATTATTTTTTCTACATTTATTCTTTTGTTTGCTTTTCCTACTGTACTTTTCCCATTGCACCTAAACTTTAATGTATATAAATCTTCTCTATCTACCCCTATTTAACTTTGCATATCTGTTCTTTCTTTCCTTTCCTCTCAGCATATTTGTTAGTTTCATTTTCATTGCTTTATTCCCCACTTGGCACCTTGCTTTAGTTTTGTTTGTTATCCAGTTTGTGCTTTAGTTAGTTTTGTTCTTAACTGGTAAACATAATTTTTATTTCCTTTCTTTGCTGGGTCATTCTATTGTACTTTATTTTAGTTGGACTGTTTTGACTTTGCTCATGGGTGTATATGTATATGTGTATATTCCACTATTTTAATTATTATTTTCCTGATTTTGTAACTGCCATTTCTCTGGAGTTCATCTTTTGTTTCTTGTTTTGGGGTATTTGTTTTACTTGCACTTAATGCCATAACAAACCACTTGTGGAATCATCATCCTGACCAGAGATCAAGCCCTGAGTCTTTTGAGTGGGAGTACTGACTCCAAGACTACCAGAGAACTAACCCTAGGGAGTATCAAATAGTGAGAAACCACACAAAGGAAACCACTTGAACACAAGACCCGGCATTACACAACCAGCAGCAGAACCCTGTGCAGGATACCTCATCTAAACAATATACAAAGCAAAAATACAAGCCCTATCCTCAGCAACAGGATCACCACCTGACTCAGCCTTACCCATCAGACTAAAAACAAACAAACACACAAAAAAACTCAGTGCAGATCTCAGCCTACACAAACCCCTGGACCAACCTTAGGAGGGCAGAAACTAAAAGCCCTAATAGCCAGGACATGGAAGCAACCTAGATGCCCATCAGCAGACGAATGGATAAGGAAGCTGTAGTACATATACACCATGGAATATTACTCAGCCATTAAAAAGAATTCATTTGAATCAGTTCTAATGAGATGGATGAAACTGGAGCCCATTATACAGAGTGAAGTAAGCCAGAAAGATAAAGAACATTACAGCATACTAACACATATATATGGAATTTAGAAAGATGGTAATGATAACCCTATATGCAAAACAGAAAAAGAGACACAGGTGTACAGAACAGACTTTTGGACTCTGTGGGAGAAGGTGAGGGTGGGATGTTTCGAGAGAACAGCATTGAAACGTGTATATTATCTATAGTGAAACAGATCACCAGCCCAGGTTGGATGCCTGAGACAAGTGCTCGGGCCTGGTGCACTGGGAAGACCCAGAGGGATCGGGTAGAGAGGGAGGTGGGAGGGGGGATCGGGATGGGCAACACATGTAAATCCATGGCTGATTCATGTCAATGTATGACAAAAACCACTACACTATTGTAAAGTAATTAGCCTTCAATTAATAAAAATAAATGAAAAAAAGAAAAGAAAACAAAATGGAGAAGATGCAAGAATCAGTTAACAAAGACCTAGAGCCAGGCTTCAATAATAAGTGAACAGTGAATTTCCAGATGTTCAATCTGGATTTAGAAAAGGCAGAGGAATCAGAAATCAAATTGCCAACATCTGTTGGATCATTGAAAAGTGAGAGAGTTCCAGAAAAACATCTACTTCTGCTTTATTGACTATGCCAAAGTCTTTGACTGTGGGTATCACAACAAACTGTGAAAAATTCTGAAAGAGATAGGAATACCAGACAACCTGACCTGCCTCCTGAGAAATCTGTATGCAGGTCAAGAAGCAACAGTTAGAACTGTACATGGAACAACAGACTGTTTTTTCAAATCAGGAAAGGAGTTCATCAAGGCTGTATATTGTCACCCTGCTTATTTAACTTTTATGCAGAGTACATCATGAGAAATGCTGGACTAGATGAAGCACAAGCTGGAATCAAGATTGCCGGGAGAAATATCAATAACCTCAGATATGCTGATGACACCAACCTTATGGAAGAAAGCAAAGAAGAACTAAAGAGCCTCCTGAAGAAAGTGAAAGAGGAGAGTGAAAAGTTGGCTTAAAACTCAACATTCAGAAAACTAAGATCATGGCATCCAGTCGCATCACTTCATGGCAAATAGATGGGGAAACAGTGGAAACAGTGACCTTTTTTGGCTCCAAATCACTGCAGATGGTGACTGCAGTCATGAAATTAAAAGACTCTTTCTCCTTGGAAGAAAAGTTATGACCAAAATAGACAGCATATTAAAAAGAAGAGACATTACTTTGGCAACAAAGGTCCGTCTAGTCAAAGCTATGGTTTTTCCAGTAGTCATATATGGATGTGAGAGTTGGACTATAAAGAAAGCTGAGTACTCAAGAACTGATGCTTTTGAACTGTGGTGTGGAGAAGACTCTTGAGAGTCCCTTGGACAGCTAGGAGATGCAACCAGTCCATCCAAAAGGAAATCAGTCCTGAATATTCATTGGAAGGGCTGATACCGAGGCTCAAACTCCAATACTCTGGCCACCTGATGCAAAGAACTGACTCATTTGAAAAAGACCCTGATTCTGGGAAAGATTGAAGGCAGGAGGAGAAAGGGATGACAGAGGATGAGATGGTTGGATGGAATCACTGACTCAATGGACATGAGTTTGAGTAAATTTCAGGAGATGGTGATGGACCTGGTGTGCCACAGTCTATGTGGTTGCAAAGAGTAGGACACAACTGAGTGACTGAACTGACTGAACTGAACTAGAAGAATAAAAGAATAAACATACAGAGACAAACAATACAATTAATGAAATTAAATATAGTCTGGAAGAAATCAATATCTGAAGCAAAAGAACAAATCAGTGAGCTGGAAGATAAAATGGTAGAAAAAACTTCTGAAGAGCAGAATAAAAGAAAAAGAATAAAAAGAACTGAGGATAGTCTTAGAGACCTCTGGGACAATATCAAATGCACCAACATCCAAATTTTATGGGTCCTAGAAGAAGAGAAAAAGAAAGGGCATGAGAAAATTTTTGAAGAGATTATAGCTGAAAACTTCCCCAACATGGAAAAGGAAACAGTCAATCAAATCCAAAAGGCACAAAGAGTCCTATACAGGATAAGCCCAAGGAGAAGCACGCCAAGACACATACTAATCAAACTAACAAAGACTAAATATAAAGCAAGAAGATTAAAAGCAACAAGGGAAAAGCAACAACTAACAATACAAGGCAAATCCCATACGTTTAAAATAAAGAAGATTAGAAGAGATAAGGAAGGACACTACATAATGATCAAGGGATCAATCCAAGAGGAAGACATAACAATTGTAAATATCTATGCACCCAATACAGGTGCACCTCAATACATAAGACAAACACAAAGAGATATAAAAGGTGAAATTGACAGTAACACAATAATAGTAGGAGACTTTAACACCCCACTCACACTAATGGACAGATTGATCAAAACAGAAAATTAATAAGGAAACCCAAGTATTAAATGATACATTAGATGAGATGGATCTCACTGATATCTTCAGGACATTCCATCCAAATGCAGAAGAATACACCTTCTCAAGTGAACATGGAACATTCTCCAGGATATATGACATCTTGGGTCACAAATGGAATCTCAATAAATTTAAGAAAGTTGAAATCATATCAAGCATCTTCTGTGGCCACAGCACTATGAGACTAGATATAAATTATAAGAAAAAACTGTAAGAAACACAAACTCATGGAGATTACACGTTTCTAATTAACCAACAGGTTGCTGAAGAAATCAAAAGGGAAATAAAAAAAATTTCTAGAAACAGATGACAATGAAAGCATGACAACTCAAAACTTACAGAATGCAAAAAAGCAGTTCTAAGAGGGAAGCTTATAGCAATACAATCCTACCTCAAGAAACAAGAAAAACATTGAATAGACCACTTAACTTTACACTTAAAACAACTGGAAAAAGAGGAAGAAGAACAACAACAACAAAAAATTAGTAGAAGGAAAGAAATCATAAAGATCTGAGTAGAAATAAATGAAAAATAAATGAAAGAAACAATAGTAAAGATTAAGAAAACTAAAAGCTGGTTCTTTGAAAAAATGAACAAAATTGACAAAGCTTTGGCCAGACTCATCAAGAAAAAAAAGAGAGAAGAATCAAATCAACAAAATTAGAAATGACAAAGGACAAGTTACAACAGATAATGCAGAAATACAAAGGATTATAAGAGACTATTATGAACAACTATATGGCAATAAAATGGATAACCTGGAAGAAAAGGACAGATTTTTAGAAAAGTTCAATCTTCTCAGATTGAACCAGGAAGAAGTAGAAATTATGAACAACCCCAGTTACAACCACTGAAATTGAAGCTGTGATAAAAAAATCTCCCAAAAAACAAAAGCCCAGGACTAAATGACTTTATAGGAGAATTCTATCGAGCATTTAGAGAAAAGCTAATGCTATCATTCTAAAACTCTTGCAAAAAATTTCAGAGGAAGGAACACTTTCAAACTCATCCTGTGAGGCTATCATCACCCTGATATCAAAACCAGACAAAGGCAACACAAAAAAAGAAAACTACAGGCCAATATTACCGATCAACATAGATGCAAAAATCCTCAACAAAATTTTAGCAAATAGAATTCAGGAACAAATCAAAAAGCTCATATACCATGATGAAGTTGAGTTGCTTTCAGGAGTGCAAGGATTCTTCAATGTATCCAAATGAATCAATGTGATACACCATATTAACTTTTCAAAAAATGGTCATAGAAAAAAAAAAAAAGAGGAAAAAAAAAAAAAGAGAAAAAAAAAAATGGTCATAGGAGGAATCTACCTCAACATAGTAAAGGCCATATATGATAAGCCTACAGCAAACATTGTTCTCAATGGTGAAAAACTGAAAGCGTTCCCCTTAAGATTAGGAACAAGACAAGGGTGTTCACTTTCACACTATTATTCAACATAATCTGGATGTCCTAACCAGAGCAAACAGAGAAAAAAATAAATAAAAGGAATCCAGTTCGGAAAAGAAGTAAAGCTCTCACTGTTTGCAGATGACATGATACTGTACATAGAAAACTCTAAAGACAGTATCAGAAAACAACCCTAGAGCTAATCAGTGAATATAGCAAAGTTGTAGGATACAAAAATCCATGCACAGAAAACACTTGCATTTCTATGTACTAGCAATGAACAATCAGAAAGAGAAGTTAAGGAGGCAATCCCATTCACCACTGCAACAAAAAGAATTCAATATCTAGGAATAAACTTACCTAAGGAGACAAAAGAATTATACACAGAAAGTTACAAGACACTAAGGAAAGAAATCAAAGATGATGTAAACAGATGGAGAGATATTCCATGTTTCTGGTTAGGAAGAATCAATATTGTGAAAATCACTATACTGCCAAATGCAATCTACAGATTCAATGCATACCCTATCAAATTACCAATGACATTTTTTAACAGAACTAGATCAAAAAAATTTCACAATACTTATGGAAACACAAAAGACCCTGAATAGCCAATGTAGTCTTGAGAAAGAATGCAGCTGGAGGAATCCACTTTCCTGATTTCAGATTTTACTACAAAGCTACAGTCATTAAGACAGTATGGTACTGTCACCAAAAAACAGAAACATAGACCAATGGAACAAGATAGAAAGCCCAGAAATAAACCCATGCACCTATGGTTACATTTGACAAAGGAGGCAAGAATATACAATGGGGCAAAGACAGCCTCTTCAATAAATGATGCTGGGAAAACTGGACAGCTACATGTAAAAGAATGAAATTAGAACACTTCCAACACCATACACAAAGATAAACTCAAAATGGATTAAAGACCTACATGTAAGACCAGAAACTATAAAACTCTTAGAGTAAAACAGGCAGAACAGTCGATGACAGAAATCAAAGCAAGATATTCTATGACCCACCTTCTAGAATAATAGAAATAAAAACAAAAGTAAACGAGTGGGACCTGATTAAACTTAAAAACTTTTGCACAGCAAAGGAAACTTTAAGCAAGGTGAAAAGACAACCCTCAGAATGGAAGAAAATAATAGCAAATGAAACAACTGACAAAGGATTAATTTCTAAAATACACAAGCAGCTCATACAACTCAATGCCAGAAAAACAAACAACCCAATCAAAAAGTGGGAAAAAGACCTAAACAGACATTTCTCCAAAGAAGACATACAGATGGCTAACAAACACATGAAGAAACTACAATGAGATATCACCTCACACCAGTCCAAATGGCCATCATCAAAGAGTCCACAAACAATAAATGCTGGAGAGAGTGTGGAGAAAAGGATTCCCTTTTCTTGCACCTGCTCTTGCACTGTTAGTGGGAATGTAAATTGATACAGCCACTATGGAAGACAATACAGAGATTCCTTTAAAAAATAGGAATAAAACCACCATATGTCCCAGCAATCCCACTCCTAGACATATACCCTGAAGAAACTAAAATTGAAAAAGACACATGTATCCCATTGTTCATTGAAGCACTATTTACAATAGCTAGAACACCGAAGCAACCAAGATGTCCATGAACAGATGAATGGATAAAGAAGTTTTGGTACATACACACAATGGAATATTATTCAGCCATGAAGAGGAACACCTTTGAGTCAATTCTAATGAGGTGGATCAACCCAGAACCTATTGTACAGAGTGAAATAAGCCAGAAAGAGAAGGATAAATATCATATTCTAATGTATATATACAGAATCTAGAAAAATGGTATTGAAGTAAATTGAAGAATTTACTTACAGGGCAGCAATGGAGAAACAGACATAGAGAACAGACTTGTGGACCTGGGGAGAGGGGAGGAGAGGGTGAGATGTAGGGAAAGAGTAACACAGAAACTTACATTACCATGTGTAAAATAGATAGCCAATGGGAACTTGCTGTATGTCTCAGGAAACTCAAACAGGGGCTCTGTATCAACCTCTAGGGGTGGGATGGGGAGGGAGATGGGAGGGAAGTTCAAACGGGAGGGGATGTGTGTGTATATATATATATATATATAGGTATATATATATAAATATAAATATACACCTATGACTGATTCTGGTTAAGGTTTGACAGAAAACATAATTCTGTAAAGCAATTATCCTTCAATAAAGAATAAATTAATTAAAAAAAAGACAATATGGCATCAACTACAGAAATTTAAAAATATGTTAATAAATAATACACATTAATGTGAGCTAATGCTATTCCTTAGGATTATATGTTCATGTAATAAAATTGAAGCACATACATCAAAGTGATAAGTACCCAAATCAGTAGTTACCTCTGAGGAAGAGGAAGTAGAATGAAATTCATGATGAACACACAGGAATCTAAACATTGTTTGCAATTATTCAAAATCTTCAGAGTACACATATGTTTAATATAGTGTTCTCCTTTCATTTCAGCATGTTATAAATCTTTCATATTAACAGAAAGGCAATAAATTTATTGATTGAAGAGTTTCTTTTCCAAATATAACCCAATATAATGAGATAATCATTAAAGTGATTTTTGTTAATGTTTTTAATCATTAAGTAGATTAATAAAATAAAACTAGAATACCTTAAATAGTCCCAACTATTCCATTTGAACTTAATATACTATTATTAATATACTTACTATATTTTTCCATTAGAACTTAATATATGCAAATCAGTGAATATCATTAAAAATAGTCAAGATTAATGATCTCTTATTTTTAGAATAATTATTAATGATCTTATATCAATAAATTCCTTTACACAATATGTTATGCTTGTTCACAGCATTTATTTATGATTAGTTACATATCTAATTATCTATAACTATATCAAGTTAGAAATAAACAACTAAAGTATTATCTGTGGTTTAACATAAATCGAGTTCTAGGTGATTTTTAACATGTATAGAAATAGTTTCTAAATTATTTTTAAAGTTTTATCAAAATTAGATGCACTTGGTTTAAAAGTTACATAATTATATGAAAAAGCCAGAGTCTACCACAACACATACTCTCTTTTCCAGAGGTAACTGCTTTTGAATAGTTTATATGATTCTACTGATATTTATCTGGGCTTCTCAGATGGTGCAGTGGTAAAGAATCTATGGACATGACTTAGTGATTAAACCACCACCACCACACTCAGATCATCGGGGTTTTTTTCTAAATGTGGCTGGCTAACTTGGGAGATATAGGCAGGAAGACCAAAGGCAGCTTTGAGTAGGTTGGTACAGGAGCTTGTACATGCCTTTCTTAGTCCTCATTGCTATTCCTACTGTATGTACAGGTGTTGGAGAGTAGAGGCAATGATTTCATACTTTCTTTTTAACTGGTGAAAATAATTCCTTGGATTATTCAGTTTCTCCCAGATTCTAGCCTTGGATCCAAGTGAAGTGCCTTCACCTTTTCTGGAAATGAGAATCTTCCCAGAGATGTAAATACTTTCCCCCTGAAAAAACTTAGAAATGCTTACAAACACGAAAAGACAATGTTGCACATAACAAAAGTGTTAATAATTTAACAGAAAACTGAAGAAAAGGGCACAGCACTGACACATAAAAATTTTGTGACTAACAAAAGAAGGACAGTTCTATCTTTATTTCTTATATAAGTTACACGCATCGGAAGGAGGTAGTAAAAGTCACTACAGAATGCTTAGTCAAGAAATTCCATATTACATAGTATTTACTAAAAACTACTAGGTACTTTGGGGCTTCCCAGCTGTTGTTAATGGTAAAGAACCTGCCTGTGTGGGTTCGACCCCTGGGTCAGGAAGATCGCCTGGAGGAGGGCATGGCAACCCACTCCAGTATTCTTGCCTGGAGAATCCCATGGACAGAGGAGCCTAGAGGGCTACAGTTCATAGCGTCGCAAAGAATCAGACACTACTGAAACAACTTAGCACACACACACATTAGGTACTTTAGTGGTCATGTTCTATAGATTCTGGAACCTGAGCCTGGAAGGTTGGAAGAGATTACTACAAGTTATGTGATTTACAGACAACAAAAAATACACACAAGAGCCTATTATGCATGGATTTCTACACATGACACTGCTGGATGATAGACAAAACAAAATGGATGCTTCCTACCTGGAAGTAACATTCTCCTGGGCAAAATGGAATATATATCCACAGGCTGCATTTGAGGACTTTACCAAGTAAAGATCTTGAATCTTCATATTGAGACTTTGAGCAATGACTGTGGATTAAAAACTAAAAAACAAATGTCTTTTTTTCCAGAGGATGTTAGTAAACTGTCAGACCAAATACTGGCGACTCCTCCAATAAAATGCTGGCAGTGTGTGTTTACTTGATGATAGCTATTATAATTGGTCTCACTGCAAAGTGAATATGTATGTATCCTAAGGAAGTAAATGACTTGAATGTTGCTGCTGTTGTTTAGTAGCCAGCTCATGTCCAACCCTTTTGCAACCCTATGGACTGTAGCCCATCAGGCTCCTTTGTCCATGGAATTTCCCAGGCAAGAATACTGGAGAGGGTTGCCATTTCCTTCTCCAGGGGGTCTTCCCAATCCAAGGATTAAACCTGTGCCTCCTGCAGTGGCAGATGGATTCTTTACCACTGAGCCACCAGGGAAGTCTAGTGAATATTACCAATTCACATATTTAAGAGTAGTTAATCAACCTGCCTGACTTCAGGCTCTACTACAAAGCCACAGTCATCAAGACAGTATGGTACTGGCACAAAGACAGAAACATAGATCAATGGAACAAAATAGAAAGCCCAGAGATAAATCCACGTACCTATGGACACCTTATCTTCGACAAAGGAGGCAAGAATATACAATGGAAAAAAGAAAACCTCTTTAACAAGTGGTGCTGGGAAAACTGGTCAACCACTTGTAAAAGAATGAAACTAGAACACTTTCTAACACCACACACAAAAGTAAACTCAGAATGGATTAAAGATCTAAATGTAAGACCAAAAACTATAAAACTCCTAGAGGAAAACATAGGCAAAACACTCTCTGACATAAATCCCAGCAAGATCCTCTATGACCCACCTCCCAGAATATTGGAAATAAAAGCTAAAATAAACAAATGGGACCTAATTAAACTTAAAAACTTTTGCACAACAAAGGAAACTATAAGCAAGGTGAAAAGACAGCCTTCAGAATGGGAGAAAATAATAACAAACGAGGAAACAGACAAAGGATTAA
Organism: Cervus canadensis; assembly: GCF_019320065.1. Classification (NCBI taxonomy): domain Eukaryota; kingdom Metazoa; phylum Chordata; class Mammalia; order Artiodactyla; family Cervidae; genus Cervus; species Cervus canadensis. Next base: position 55,329,667 of record NC_057399.1, read on the forward strand.
TCTCAAAAATATACAAGCAACTCCTGCAGCTCAATTCCAGAAAAATAAATGACCCAATCAAAAAATGGGCCAAAGATCTAAACAGACATTTCTCCAAAGAAGACATACAGATGGCTAACAAACACATGAAAAGATGCTCAACATCACTCATTATCAGAGAAATGCAAATCAAAACCTCAATGAGGTACCATTACACACCAGTCAGGATGACTACTATCCAAAAGTCTACAAGCAATAAATGCTGGAGAGGGTGTGGAGAAAAGGGAACCCTCTTACACTGTTGGTGGGAATGCAAACTAGTACAGCCACTATGGAGAACAGTGTGGAGATTTCTTAAAAAACTGGAAATAGAACTTCCATATGACCCAGCAATCCCACTCCTGGGCATACACACTGAGGAAACCAGATCTGAAAGAGACATGTGTACCCCAATGTTCATCGGAGCACTGTTTATAATAGTCAGGACATGGAAGCAGCCTAGATGCCCATCAGCAGATGAATGGATAAGGAAGCTGTGGTACATATACACCATGGAATATTACTCAGCCATTAAAAAGAACTCATTTGAATCAGTTCTAATGAGATGGATGAAACTGGAGCCCATTATACAGAGTGAAGTAAGCCAGAAAGATAAACACCAATATAGTATACTAACACATATATATGGAATTTAGAAAGGTGATAACGATAACCCTATATGCAAGACAGAAAAAGAGACACAGATGTACAGAACAGACTTTTGGACTCTATGGGAGAACGCGAGGGTGGGATGATCTGAGAGAACAGCATTGAAACATGTATATTATCAAGTGTGAAACAGATCGCCAGTCCAGGTTGGATCTATGAGACAAGTGCTCAGGGCTGGTGCACTGGGATGACCCAGAGGGATGGGATGGGGAGGATGGTGGGAGGGGGGTTCAGGATGGGGAACACATGTAAACCCATGGCTGATTCATGTCAATGTATGGCAAAAACCACTACAATATTGTAAAGTAATTAGCCTCCAACTAATAAAAATAAATGAAAAAAAAGTTTAAAAGCTGAAGGAGGTATCTAGATATAATATGTGCTGATTACTCTTAAAAAAAAAAGAGTAGTTAATCTGAATTATTCTGTCCAAAAAAAAAAAAAAGGTCAGTGCATTATTTTCTTGAGAGTTGGCAAATGCATTACTTACCTATTTCTTTACCTCTCTTTATTTTGAGGCATTGTTTACAATTCAAATCATCATCAAATGGGTTTTATTTAATTTATGTGGAGGCTTTTTGGAGTATTTCATTTTAAATGATGCAACAAAGGAGTAAAAGGCAAAGACATATGGACCCATAATGGAAAAGAAAGAGGAAGAAGTCAGAATTGCAACTTTTTAGAGTCTAGAAAGCAGATAACTAAGAGTCGGTGTTTTGTTTGTTTTGCCAAAGTGACAGTGGAGAAAGAGAAGAAGCACCCCAATTGTCATCACAATACTCCTCAAGATTTAGGGCTGGTCCTTCTGGAAATAGAGAGAAAACTATGCCTAAAAACCCAGGATTGGCTTAAAGTCCCTTGTGAACAGTCAGGCTGCTGTATCTCTTTCCCTGTACTTCACAGTGAGGTCTCTGCTCCTCAGTCCTCTGGTAGAACAGAAGAGGTTCATTACCCAAAAAGGAAAAAACCGAGGTTCTCTGACTTGGAAGGAACCAGGACACAGAGTGAACCTGCAACCAGAGACCAGCACACTCAGGGTGAAACACCTCCCCCTGCCTGACTCCTCCTCCAGCTTAGATCCTTGTCAGCACCCTGGCAGCCAAATCTTGTCGAGACAGGAGAAGGGAAGAGCCTTCTCCAGGGAATCTGTCCCATCCAAGGAACAAGGTCTAACAAAAAGGACAGTAGGAATTCCTCAACCAGAATCAAATCAATGAGATTACAATGAAGACTTTGGGGTTAACAAGACCCACTCTTTTAATATATTAGCACAAACCCAAGAATTATTAGATACTTGAGGAGATCCTCTTTTATCAAAGAGACCAAAAATCAGAAAAAAATAACAGAGAAAAAGAAAAGATTATGCACAAAAATAAAATTTAGTATACATGATTAATATCATCAAAGATAGGAGGTTTTGTATCCTTGAAATAAGAACAGATTTTTTTTTAATGTTGGAAATCAAAACATGATAGTATAAGTAAAAAAATCAAATAAAAAATTTAGGGGAGAAATTTGAGAAGCTATTGCAAAATGAGAAGCAAAATTTCAGAGATGGAAATCAGGAAAAGAAAAAAAAAGAGGAAAAAAATGGAGAGCCAAGAACCAGTAGAGCTAACATCTTTAAAAAAAGAAAAAAAGGATGCCAGAAGCAAAAAGGAATAATAGGAAATATGGGATAGAAAATCACGAAAAGTTCCCAGAAAGGAAGAACACATGTTTTCATATTGAATAGACCCCCATGTTTCCAGTACTATGGACAGAAATAGACACATATAAGGTACATCAAGAAAAGGCAGTACTGGGAATAAAGGAAAGATTTTCAGCCTTTCACAGGGAACATTCATATGAAATAATATAGTAAGGCTAGCAATACCAGAAGCTATTCACAGAAAACAACAGGACCAAGCCTTTGTGTGGCTGATGCAACAATATGAGTTACAACCTAGAAGTCTATGGTCAGTTATATGTGGGTGTACACAGAAAGACGTTTATCTCCCATGAACTAATTTTCAGAAACCTACTGCAAGAGGTTCCCCACTAAAATGAGGGAGTAAACCAAAAAATAAGAAGATCCAGGAAACAGGGATCCAATATAGAAGAAAGGTGGAGAGAATGACCAATCAGGACAGGATAGCTGGGGAGCAGGTTTGGAGGTTTAAGAATACACCCAGAACAATTTGGAGCAGGGTGAGTGTCATGGAGAGATATTTTTAACAAGATACATTTACTGTGTGTTGCATACTTAAGTGTATTAAGAAGAGTTATATACTGCTGGAGGTAGGAGAAAGAAACAGAAGCTCTTAGTTGTTATTACTATAAAACTAAGAAAAGAATAGCAGCACAAAAAATATAATTAAAAAATCTTACCACAGTAAGACAAAAAAAAGAAAAAGGACCAGTATTTGCATAAAAGGAAGAGTAATCATAAAAGCTGACATTTTTGTGCTGTGTGTAGTGTTCATATCAACTTGGCAAGGTAAACACTGATTATTGACTCAATCGATAATATGACATAATAATAATGAGAAGACAAGAAGGAAAACATGCATGTGTATCAGGGGCTAAGACCTGTCAGGCTAGTGTTAAAAGAGACCTCAATCTGTATCTGCCCCAAATAAAAGTCAATACACACTCCCCGCAATGAAAAAGTAGCAAAAAAAAACCATCATACAGAGAGATTTCATAGAAATACCATGTGTGCATGTGTGCTCAGTCTTGTCTGACTCTCTGTGACCCCCATGGACTGTAGCCTGCCAGGTTCCTCTGTCCATGGAATTTTCCAGGCAAGAATACTGGAGTGGATTGCCATTTCCTTCTCCAGGGAATCTTCCTCACCCAGGGATTGAACCCAGGTATACTGCATTGCAGGCGATCTGAATGTAAGTGGAGTGAAAAAATGCTCACAACTCCTAGTGAAGTTACCTTTACTTTTTCTCCATTTTCCTCAACTTTTGAGGCTTGGTGTGGTTAATTCTAGGGGCTTTCCTGGTGGCTTTGAGGGTAAAGCGTCTGCCTGCAATGCAGGAGACCCGGGTTAATTCTACTAATGGTTAATTCTATGAGTCAACTTGGCTGGGCTACAGTGCTCAGATAGTAGGTCAAATATTAATTCTGAATGTTTCTGTGAGGATGTTTTTTGGGTGAGATTTACACTTAAATTGGTACACTTAGGATAAAGTAAATAACTCTCCATTACATGGGTAGATTTCATGCAACCAGTTGTAAGCCTGACTGGAACTATAGAACTAAAGACTGACCGTCACTGAGCAAGAGGAAATTCTCCAGCCTGGTAGCCTTTAGGCCTGAATCACAAAATGCGCTCTTGGGTCTCCAGTCTGCTGGCCTACACAGATTTTGGACTTCCCATATTCCATAATCATGGAAGCCAATTCCTTAAAATCACTCTCTCTCTCTCTCAATATATGTGTGTATGTGCATGCAAATTTAGTCGCTTCAGTCATGTCCGACTCTTTGTGACCCTGTGGACTGTAGTCCACCAGGCTCCTCTGTCCATGAGAGTCTCCAGGCAAGAATATGGAGTGGGTTGCCATGCCCTCCTTCAGGGTTTCTTTCTGATTCAAGGATCAAACTCGTGTCTGCCTGTGTCTCCCAACCAACCTATAGAAAATAAGTTTAAATTCTGATGACATCCAGCTAGTCTAAAAGTTGGGTAGAATTATCATTAAAAAAAAAAAAAATCACTCAGTGCTATTCAAAGTCATTTGAAAAGGAATAGCTCTATTACAAGTCATGGACCAGAGTAATACCGGGAGTCCATGGAACAAACGTTTACAGCAGCAAACATAATTAAGTATTGGGGCGCCTCTAATAATCACTTTAATTTACTGAAGGAGATCTGCCCATGTTTCTATAATAGGTTTACAGGAAAATATATGGTATATATTAGTAATCAGTTTTATAAATTAAGAATAATATATATATATGTGGCTAATCGAGGTATAACAGAACACAGAGAAGGAGGCTGAATGATTTAGGTTTTCTATTCCTGCAGACACATCTTCACACAGTAAGAAGGAAGCACTGAAGACGGCTTTGCAGTGTGCTAATACCAGCTAATATGCACTTAATGAGACTTCCAGCTGTCTACTTTTCAATTTGCACTCACTGAATTTATTTAGAGTGTTTTTGTTTTTGTTTTTGTTTTAACTGCAAACTAATTAAGATACCCTCATCCTTTTTCCTTGTAGTATCTGCAATAGCTACATTGAACTTTTCTGGTATATTAGCAAATGACCCCATAGAGTGGGAAGTATAATCAGAACAGACTGCAAGGGAAATACAAAAAGGATACACAGGGTGTGTTAAACAGTGAGCTCAAATGCTCTAATAACAAACTAAGACAAGCTGAGTATTCTTCTTACTGGTATAGATTTTCAGGTTTTTTAAGTTGATATTCAGTTATTTAGATGATTCTTTGGGGGAAGAACTCTATGTGGTGAAACAATAGCCATCAAAGATCAGAAAATCTCATTCTTTTTTCTTCTGGTGAATTATTCTCAGGCAGCTAAAGCCTTCCTGATCCCCAAAGTTTTACAACAATCCAACCTAACCATATCTAAACCCTTATAAAATATAAAGTCAAAAGGAATGCTCTCCAAGAATTCAATAATCTCCAAGAGGAAATGAGCAATATGGAAATGCTCAAAACAGTCAAAAAGGAAATGAGCATTTACTTTTAAAAAAAGAAGGAAATTGGTTCCCATTAATCAAATTTAACCAAGAAAATGTATCTTTCTCTCACGGAGATATGGAAAGATAAATTTCCTCAAAGCTTTTCTGTGTCATGCTAAAAGGGTTATCCATGAGGTTATAAGGTTTACAATGTTAGAGTTGCAAGGGAATATGTCTTTATAATGAGGTGAGTCTCTTTTTGATGTTGTAAAGGTGCTTTTTCATTCCTCACCCTCCCATCTTGCACAGTCTTTTAAGAGTGGATTGTGAATTCTTCTGGCATGACCAAAGGAAACTGGTTCTTACTACATTTAGTCATTGCAATGCCGTGGCTATGTAAAACTTCTTTTCCTCATTACACAGATAAGGAAACTAAGGGTCAGTGAGATCCTGCCAGGCTCCTCTGTCCATGGGAATACTCTAGGCAAGAATACTCGAGTTTGTTGCCATGCCTTCTCCAGGGGATCTTCCCAACCCAGGGATTGAATCCAGGTCTCCCTCATTGCAGGCTGATTCCTTACTGTCTGAGCCATTAGGGAAGCCCTAAATACTTTGTCCAAGATCCCATAAGTGATAAGGAAGAGAGTTGGGAATTAAACCAGATCTATTACTGTTTACTTTTCTATACTATCTCTTCTCAGGAATTATCATTAACTTAAAACAGGGTGCTTAAAGCATTCTCAATTGGAGCAACACATCTAGAATATGAGAGTTTCTATACTTAGTGACCAGAAATGATAAAGCTTTCTGTTTATGCCCAAAACCAAAAGCTATTCTGGACAATAAAAGAATAATCCCCTCTAAAGACAAATTTTGGCAAGGAAAAAATGCAGTCCAATTCGCTTGCACTACAAAAATAGAAACACATGTAATCTCAAATTAACTTTCTTCATTTTCTGCAGTTCTATGCAGCAGCAGCGGCATGCAAATGTAAATATGCAAAAGAACAAATCCTTGAAAGAGGGAAAAAAATGTACATGTTGGCAACTGGCTGTCCTCACGGTTCTCTTAATTGATGAGAGCTTTCTCTGCTGGAACTCCTGAGAACTGCTCAGATTCTCTGGCATTGGTCCTCCTGAAATGATATCTAAATGATATCCCCCATCTCAGTGATATCTTTGTGGAGACCATGATGCTCAGTCAGACAGTCTGGCTGACATTTTAGGCTGCTGATCCCAGAACTGCTGGTGCTGAGACGCACAAACCACCCTTGGTTGTTTCCTGCCTAATCTGTGGTATCTCTGCCAACAAGGTCTCGAGATGGCTAGAACTCGTCTACCATGAGCATGACAGTGATCCCAGAATGAGCTAAGGCCCGAGTATTTATGAATGCAGTGACAACGCGCTGCAGACAAATAGACACAGTGATGAACAGAACCAGTGTCTGCATGTGAATGTTTATATCAATTACAATGACAACAAACTGTTTTATGAGAGGCCATGACTATTCAGAACTTTATTTTAGGCGCTTAACACAGGGTCACTGCCATATAAACAATGAAGGAAAATGAAAAGTGAAAGAAAGTGAAGTCGCTCAGTCATGTCCAACTCTTAGCGACCCCATGGACCATAGCCTACCAGGCTCCTCCATCCATGGGATTTTCCAGGCAAGAATACTGGAGTGGGTTGCCATTTCCTTCTCCAGGGGATCTTCCCGACCCAGGGATCAAACCCAGGTCTCCCACATTATAGGCAGACGCTTTACCGCCTGAGCCACCAGGGAAGACATGAAGGAAAATGGGGGAGAGTAAAATAATAAAATGATTGTCTTCTGTTGGTTCATAGAGCAATAGTCTTGTACACGTAGGGAAAATATAGTTATATTATTGGAGCATCCTATACCATGAAGAATTTTTAAGTCACTTTAGACAGTTTCCCAAGAGTACAGGTATACACAGAAAATATAGAGAAATCTAGATTTGCAAAATTAATGAAACAGGGAGGAGATAATCCTTGATAAACTCATTCACTTTCTTATAATAAATACTCCATCTTACATGTGACACCTGTCCAGGTTGACTAGAACCACCCCTTCTACTTCTGTCCTGGACTGTAACTACCAATTCCTATCTCTCACCTTCCTACAGTGTCCCATTCAGACCACCACCAGAGGAGTCTCCTAAAAAGCACTATGTGCTTTAAAATATTATTCCTCTTAAGCTCACACCACTGCTATCATGTAAAGTGTATATCTAGATTTTTTTTTTACACAAATGATATTATTGCTCCAATGTTTTGTTTTGTTTTGTTTTCCTGGGACTTTTCTTCCATCCCTTCCTAACACAAGCTCCTACTAATAAACTTGCACTAATATAGCTGCCACTAGCTGTATTTCAAACCTAAATTTAAATGAAATAAAATTAAAAATTCGGTTCCTCTACTGCACTAGCCATATTTCAAGTCCTGAACAGCCACATTATCTTAGACATAGGGAACTGTTCATCAACGCAGAATTCTATTACTTAGCCTCTAAATCCCAATGTACAAATCTGCCTGCAAGTTCCAGTACAAACCACTCCCTCTGGAAAAGCTCTGACTTCTTTAAGGATCACACGGTTAGTAGAATTTGCCATAAGTCAATTTTAGTACAACTTTTCAGGAACATATCTACTGTGTTACACGAGACACCCTCCTTCTGCGACACTGAAGTAAAATCCTTTCAACTGCTAAATAGACGTGTGATCTTAAACCATTGCTATAATGTCACATGCATTTGCGTACAGATTATAACATTCTAGAAAACTGTTCCTTAGATGTTGTATTTGGCGTAATTGATGCTTTAGGTCTAAAAATCTTAATAAGCTGACACTTTTATTTTCAGAAGTGCCTGCAAGGAGTGCAATTCTAAAAAATTATGTTCCAACCTGGCTGATTGGCTAATAAAATGAAAGTAGTTTGTAACAAATAAACAAAGGATATGGCATGCCTTGCACAGCTTTTAACATAAATGGGTGAAATCACTTCATTTCTTTCAATAAAAACATCTTGTACCTAAAATAAAATGCCTGATGTTTATATAGAAATAGCATGCTTTTGTATAAAAATTCTTTGATAGCTCGTCACTGCCAACATTTAAAGAGTTATGACTGTTTAAAAATGGCAAACCATAGTTCTGCAAAACCAATAGCTGATAATATCCCTTTTGATGCTAATCGTACAGTCTTAAATAATGTTCACTTTGTAATTAAATGCATTACTTCTTTATTGATTATTCTCTATAAATGATAGGAAGTAACCCCTCACAGAAAACAATAAACATAACTGATCTGTAAAATTGTCTATAAACCAGTGGTCATGTTATATTCAGTATTCTTTGTCATTTAGAAGAGTCATTAAGTGTTTGTAGAATAGAAATATGGGAGGTATCTGGGCTTTACTCTTCCCTGGTCACCTAGTTCTTATTCCAAATCTACTTAATTACTATTTTATAGTCAATTTTAACAAGTAAAGCTGATTTCTCATCTCACAAAATAGATGCTTCAGGAAATCACAAGTGAGTGGAGGACTGCTACCAACCAGTCAGTGAAACGGGTAGTAGGAACAATCAATAAACCAATGGTAATGGAAAAAAAATTGAACAAAGGGAGACCACAGCAAGCAGAGAAAATAAATACTCAAAACACTGATACCCAAGCCCATTGAATAAAGGAGCAGAGAGTCATAAACATTTGTCAGCTCCTGTGGGCATCACTGATTTACAGGACAGCATAATGATAGATACAAAATCTTAGAAATGATTTTACTATCACCTACCATTTCTCATAAGTGGAAAAACAGGAGGCGACTTAGATCATTTCCACCACATCACAGCTATTATGGAACTCTGTTTGAGATGCTAATATTACTTTTTCCTCAAATATGCTATTAAAGACATTGGCACTGCAAGCTAAACATGAGTATTAAGTAGACCTATGGTAGGGAACCTCCTTAATATTTCTTGAATTATGTGGTAAAGAGAGGGTGGGATGTTTCAAAAGAACAGCATGTATACTATCTATGGTGAAACAGATCACCAACCCAGGTGGGATGCATGAGACAAGTGCTTGGGCCTGGTGCACTGGGAAGACCCAGAGGAATCGGGTGGAGAGGGAGATGGGAGGGGGGATCGGGATGGGGAATAAGTGTAAATCTATGGCTGATTCATATCAATGTATGACAAAACCCACTGAAATGTTGTGAAGTAATTAGCCTCCAACTAATAAAAAAATTAAAAAAAAAAAAAAAAGAAGTACAAGTACAAAGATAACTAGAAATGCAAAATTTTCTAGATTTTAAATAAAACTAGAGTTAAATGTCAAAAAAAAAAAAAAAAAGAAGGAAGACAGTGTTTGGGTACAAAGATTAAAAAATAATAATAATAATAGAGAAAGAAAGAAGTATGTGTCTTAGTGTTTAAGCTGCTATTACAAAAATACCATGGATGGGATGACTTGAACAGCCAGCACAAATATCTCTCAATTCTGGAGGCTGGGGAGTCCAAGATCATGTCACTGGTAGATCCGATGTCTGGTGAGGACTCACTTCCTTCTCCAAAGACAGTGGTTGTCCCACTGTGTCCTCATGTCGTGGAAGGGGTGAGGGAGCTCTCTGGAGTTTCTCTTATAAAGGTCTCAATCCTACCCTAAAGACCACTGCAGTGTTCATTGGGGATTTGGTTTCAACATGAATTTTAGACACAAACATTCAGCCTATAGTGCATAGTACTTCCTTGAATCAGCCCAGGCCATGGAAGCAAGTTTATGCAAAACTCCACATGGGATAAGAGACTGAGTTTATACTTGGGGATTAGCAATGGGGCTTTTTCTTGTAAGAATGCCCTCTGCCTTCGCATATCTACCACAAAAACAAAACTGCATCTACTAGTCAGATTTTTTATAGTTCAGCATTAAAAACAGTATGATTTAACATTGGATTTGGCTAAACATTAGGACAAACATTTAAAATATTTCTGAATTGTTTTTCATGTCATAAAGCCAGGTTTTCATTCACAGCAGAGCTATTTTTTGGAAAGGTTGCCTAGGTTCTTACTATGTAGACATGAATGTGAATGATATTCGTGTGCTTAATAAGATTCTTAATTTTAAGTAATTCTAACCAACTGAAGAAAAAGTTCTAGTGATATTTAACTGGAAAAAAGAGAATAGGAAAAATAAATTCAAAATGATAAAGTAAATGGAAAAAATAAGAATTGAGCATATCAGACTCACAAATCCAGATAAACCAGAATGTGTCATTGGAATGTTAGACTATGAGAGAAATAAATGAGATGACATGGTTGGAGTCATCTGAGCAATTTGGAAGCAAAACGCTGAATCAATTCAAGGTATCATAAAGAAACATTCTCATGACTGCTTATATGTTAGACTATTTTCCTTTCGGGGAGGAGGGGTGAGAGAAATAAATATCTTTTCAAAAAACTGCAAGTTCAGAAGATCAGTTAGTTTCCCAACTGCTTTTGACATAAAAGTAAAAGTACTCCTTCAAGGTTCTCTTTTCCAGAATGAACAGGATGAAAATTTAGTAACAAAGATGGTTTTAATTACTTGTCTTCCCTACACTGGCTTGGTTATTTATACAGAGCAAAATGCTCCTCATACTGAAATTTGCTAGTAAGAAACACTTTATAAACTCACACACATAAGGATAATCACTGCCACATGCTGAGAGCCCATTTATACCAGACACTTTAGACTCATAATCTCTAATTCATAAAATGATTCTGTAAAATGGGGATGATCACCAGTCACATTATATAAATGAAGAAATGGAGACTCAGAGAAGTTAAATGAATTGTGTAATTTCATGCCACCAGTTCAGGGACGGATCCAAGATTTAAACCACATACCACATACGGGTTTTGATTATTGACTCCATATAGATGAACACTTTGCATAGGCAAAGATTAGAAAATGCCATTATTTTATTTATGGTGTGTTAGTCTTATCATTCATGAAATATTTAAAACTCCTTATGCTGTGACATTGTTCTATTTTGAGAACACAGCAGCAATCAAGACAATGTCCACAACATCATGAATTAAGAATTAAGTCATTACTCATAAAGGACGAGGTCAGCATACAGCCCATAGTAAGCTAATTTGCTCCCACTTTGGATTTACTTTAAAATTTTTGCTTTGTACAGTGAACTACAAGATTGTTCGTGGTGTAAGAGCTTGGCATGTGAGACAGTTATGATCACAGTGGTCCCTCACTTGTAATTTGAAAATTACAAGGCTATGTGAGCCAGACTGACTGCATCATCTGTCACCTGGGTAAATTCTATTCTTCGCAGGTAGGTCCCTCCTTCAGCCCTCATTTTCCAAGATTGTTTTTCTCTTCAGACTTGATACACAGTGTTCTCTCTTCTCTCTTCATAGTTCTTAACTACACAAGGAAAACATCTAATTAAGTCATATTTTATATAAAACACAAATAACTTGCCATTATCTTTGGGCTGTATCTCTCAAGGTAATATTTATTTCATCAAAAGGAACTGACATATAAAAGGTCATATTTAGGGATAATATATGGATGCATAAAGATTTCCTGACAAACTTGCATGCACACAGTTCCTCTTCCATAGTCAAAGGCCATCAAAGGCAAGGGTCATACAGTCTATCATTAATATTTTTGAGTATAATTGACATGCAATGTTATATTTGTTTCAGGTACACAACTAATAATTTGATATTTGTGTACATTGCAAAATGATAATCACAATGTTTAGTGACCATCCATCATCATACAGTTACGACTTTTTTTTTTTCTAATGACAAGGACTTTTAAGATGACTCTTTCAAAATGACCCTCCATATTCACAGCTCCTGCTTCTAGAAATATGGAAGGCCAGCTATCCCATTCCATTTCATATGTATTAAGTGCTTGAGATCTGTGGATTTTGGTACCTGCAGGAGGTCCCAGAACAAATTCTTTGTGGATATCATGGGATGACTATACTCTCTTAGCAACTTTTAAGTATGCAATGCAGTAAAACAAATCAAACCTGAATACTCATTAGGATTGATGCTGAAGCTGAAGCCTGGCCTGCTGCAGTGCATGGGGTCACAAAGAGTTCGACACGACTGAGCAACTGAACAGCACAGTATTGGTAACTGTATCCATCATACTGCAAACTAATTGTTTTATAACACTAACTTTGTACCTTTTCACCACCTTCATCCCTTTTTCTTACCTCCCAACTTCTGCTTCTGGCAACCATCAATCTGTTCTCTGCGTCTAAGAGCTGAGTTTTTGTTTGTTTTAGAGTCCACATTTAAGTGAAATTTGTCATTCTCCATTGGACTTATTTCACTGAAAATAATACCCTAGGGGTTCATCCATATTATTGTAGCTAAACAGTATTCCATAGTATTGTTTTCATTATCCAGTTATTCACTGATGGAGGCATAGGTTGTTTCTATGTCTTGGCTGTTGTAAATAATGCTTGTACTAGGGGATACATATATCTTAAGGAGTTAGTGTTTTCATGTTCTTGGGATAAATATTCACAAGTAGAATTAATTGCTGGGTCATATGATAGTTCTTTTTTTTTGAGGTATCTCCATCTTATTTTCCACAGTGGCTGCACCAATTTACATCCCCACCAGTATTACACAAAACCCTTCCCTTTTCTCCATATTCTTGCCAAAACTTATTTCTTATATTTCTTATCTTTTTGATAATAGCCATTCTGATAGTGTGAGGGGGGATATCTCTGAGGTTTTGATTTGAATTTCCCTGGTGATAAGTGATATTGAGCATCTTTCCATATATTTTTTTTGGTCATGTATGTGTCATCAGAAAAAAAGTTTGTTCAGATCTTCTGCCCATTTACTAGTCAAATGTCTTCTTGTTTTTTTTTTTTTTTTCCTTTTTTGCTATTGAGTTGTATGAGTTCTTTATGTATTTTGGTTATTCACCACTTGTTATATTACTGGCAAATAATTTCTCCCATTGAGTAGGCTGCCTTTTCATTTTGTTGACTGTTTCCCTCACTGTGCAGAAGCTATTTGAGGCTTAGTTTAATGTAGCCCCACTTATTTATTTCTGCTCTTGTTGCCTGTGCTTTTGAAATTAGATTCAAAAATTCATCTCCAAAACCACTGCCAAGGAGCTGACTACTTATGTTTCCTTCTAGAAGCTTTATGGTTTTGTGTCTAACAGTCAAGACTTTAATCCATTTTGAGATGAGTTTTGTGTATGATATAAGATAGTAAGTAGTATAGGTTCATTCTTTAAACACGGCTGCCCAGTCTTTCCAACACTATTTATTGAAGAGATGGCCTTTTCATTTTCCCATTGTATAGTCTTGGCTCCTTCACTGCAAAGTAATTGACCATATATGCATGGGTTTATTATTTCTGGACTCTATATTCTGTTTCATGAACTAGAAGACTATTTTAATGCCAACACCATATTGCCTTGATTGTTATAGCTTTGCAATATATATGTAGTATACAACTTTGTAATACAGTGGAAAGTCATCAAAGGCAGGGTAATATAACCCGCCATTATTTTTTAAGTCTAGCATTCTAAGGCACAAAGCAACAGATGTGATAACCTCAGTTAGCTATGGTTATATATCAGATGACCTTCAGCCAAATTCAAAATTGAAAGCTTTAAGGGAAAATGGAGATATATTTCCACCATTATTCTTAAATATAATAGCAAAATATTCTATGATTCATCCTTCTCTGTGGACAGGGCTCTCTGATAGTAACTTCAATCCACAGGTCCCTGAGAACTGCTCTGCATAACTAATACCCAAAGACATACTGCAATAACTGAATTCCAGTAACTTCTATAAGAAAAGTATATTACCTTTATTCAAGGAACACCAGAAACTCAGTGTATCACTGCCCTTTGGAGTTTATGACTTGAGAAATCCTTGGAAGTAAGGTTACTTGATAAAGCTGCTATTTTACTGCCTAAGTAACTAAACCTCCTTGGCCACAATTCAAGACAAAGTCATTGTATTTTATCTTATCCTGCATATTCCAGAGTTTTCATATCCTACAAATGTATTCCATATCAATTTTTTCAATATTTGCTGGTAAAATAGTTGCAGGAATTTATTTTCCTATTCCTAGGAAGTAACTGAATAGATTATGCTTCAAGTGAAAGAATAATGACACAATAAAGCTGAATAATCTTAATTAAGCTTATTGAAATCAAGGCAACCCAGAAAAAAATCCAGACAACTGACCTATAAATGGAATTTCCTTCAGATTGACTATTTATCAGCTGCCAAATGAAACTATTTACATATATACACCAATTCTACCCCATTTTGGAAACCTTCCAATTAAAATTCACAAAGAAAACCTTCAGACCAAGATTCTAGAGGTCCACCAAGGAAATTTTATAGTACAGCTGTGCTTCTTCAAAATTTAATTCAAACACACTCCAAACACTGCAATTAAGTTTCTAATTATTCAGGATTTAAATTTCACAAGACTTTGCCAACATTCATTCCCAAATATACTGCAGAAACACATTTATTTCCCTGTAACACTATAATGTAAAATGTCACAGGCCTTATGCATTTGAAACATTTTGTCACATAATTGTTTTCTGCTAGATGCTAACATGGTGTATAAGTTAGTTTTATAGCCACAAATTATTGTAGCAGAGATATATTTTTTGATATTTTACTATTTGTTTTTCTCAAGAATAATAAGAAATTCCTACTTATATTTTGGAAGTGAGAAAACAGATAAACCATTTTCTTGACAAATAAAACATGAAAATAATAGACTGAAAACCTCTACAAATATCCACTGTTGATGTTAAAATATTACATTAATGCTGACAATTTTTCAAGAATAAAACAAAGTAAGAAATGTGCACTATAGAAGAATTTGTGAAAATGATTCAATTTCAAAGAGAAATAGTCAACTTTTTCCCCCAATTGCTAATTTCTTAAAATCATGATTGACATAAAAATTAAAATGATTGTCTTCATAGACTAAAAGCCCCTTTGATTGATATTTAATGAAAAATCTGATCTTTATATAACAGTCACAGGCAGATACAGACAGAATATGAGGTAGCTTTCACTATAGACTTTTAAGCTTAAGCTATGGTCACAAAATGAATATGCACCTGTGAGTGAATAAATGAATGAGTGAGAGTGTGTGTGAGAGAGAGAGGGAGGAAGAGAGAGAGAGAATGAGGCTCACTCTGGGTGTGCTTTATAGGATAGACTTACCCCATCAATTATGTGATAAATTTCACTTGTATAACTATGTGAATTCCAACAATAATTTTAGGCCTGAGAGAAGGTACATAGTTTTCATCAGATTCTAAATGGAACTTATGACTTTCTCAAATGGCTAGAAATCTCTTTGCATCTAGCCTGTTGTTTTAATACATCAAAGTTATAGTAGAATGTCAGTACATCTCCTAAGAGAGTCACTGCTCTTTGCAGGCTGATATCTAATGCTGACTACGGCATGTTTTGTGTTCAATGGTGGCTGTTGCTTGTGGTTTTTGATTCCTAGTTATTGAACCAATGAATGTGTACATTTTATCAAAGCTAATGGTGCACTGAAAAACTGGATGAAGGAGATCCAACCAGTCCATTCTAAATGAAATCAGTCCTGAATATTCATTGGAAGGACTGATGCTGAAGCTGAAACTCCAATACTTTGGCCACCTGATGCGAAGAGATGACTCATTGGAAAAGACCCTTATACCAGAAAAGATTGAAGGTAGGAGGAGAAGGAGATGACAGAGGATGAGATGGTTGGATGGCATCACCAATTTGAAGGACATGAGTTTGAGTAAGCTCCGGGAGCTGGTGATGGACGGGGAAGCCTGGCGCGCTGAGATTCATGGGGTCGCAGAGTTGGACACGACTGAGCAACTGAACTGAACTGAAACATTCTTGGGAAATCACCATGAGGAGAATCCAACCTTTTCTCCATTATTTTTTCCCTCTCAGGTGACTATTCTAGACCTAGTCACTACATAGGCAGATACTGAGTTATAGGAGATGGTAAGGTGAATTCACCAAGCTTTTCCTAATAAAGATCTAATATAACTCTGGACTAGGAATCATAACACCTGAATTCAAATCCCAGCTCAATCTCTCTACCCGAGGAACATAAGGCAATTTGCTCAACATTCTTGGTTTCTCATTATCACTACACACACACACACACACACACACACACTATAGTAACTATGAGAAGTGATAGATGTGTTAACTAACCTTATTTTGGTAATCTTTTCAAAATATATACATATAATTGACTCATAACACTACATACCTTCAACTTGCACAATGTTATATGTCAATTATACCTCAAAATGCTAGAGAAAAATACAATAGAATGAGCATAAGTTCAGTTCAGTCCAGTCACTCAGTCGTGTCCAACTCTTCGTGACCCCATGGACTGCAGCATGACAGGCTTCCCTGTCCATCACCAACGCCCAGAGCCTATTCAAACTCATGTTCTTTGAGTCCATGATGCCATCCAACCATCTCATCCTCTGTCGTCCCCTTCTCCTCCAGCTTTCAGTCTTTCCCAGCATCAGGGTCTTTTCCAATGAGTCGGTTCTTTCCATCAGGTGGCCAAAGTATTGGGAGTTTTAGCATCAGTCCTTCCAATGAATATTCAGGACTGATTTCCTTTAGGATGGACTGGTTGGATTCCCTTGCAGTCCAAGGGACTCTCAAGAGTCTTCTCCAGCACCACAATTCAAAAGCATCAATTCTTTGGTGCTCAGCTTTCTTTATAGCCCAACTCTCACATCCATACATGACTACTGGAAAAACCATAGCTTAGACTAGACAGACCTTTGTTGGTAAAGTAATGTCTCTGCTTTTTAATATGCTGTCTAGGTTGGTCATAGCTTTTCTTCCAGGGAACAAGAATCTTTTAATTTCAAGGCTGCAGTCACCATCTGCAGTGATTTTGCAGCCCCCCAATATAAAGTCTCTCATTGTTTCCATTGTTTCCCCATCTATTTGCCATGAAGTGATGGGACCAGATGCCATGATCTTAGCTTTCTCAATGTTGAGTTTTAAGCCAACTTATCCACTCTGCTCTTTCACTTTCATCAAGAGGCTCTTTAGTTCTTTGCTTTCTGCCATAAGGGTGGTGTATCTGCTTATCCGAGGTTATTGATATTTCTCCCAGCAATCTTGATTCCAACTTGTGCTTCATCCAGCCCAGCATTTCACATAATGAGCATAAAGCCTTTTTAAATGACACTTCAAGACCACCCAATATATCAAGAGCAAAGTTAAAAAACTGAGTCCCAAGACTTCTCTAATATTTTTGGACTGTTATAAAATATTTTCATGATTAAACATTGCACATAAAGAACATCATTTAGAAAACAAGTTAAACTGGTGCAATATTCATTTATTCCTCAAAGTAAAATAGAACCAACAAATGCCAAGTAACACAGGACAATATGGAGACAATGATTATCAAGTGTTCCTTTTGAGGAATTTGTGGTCTATTTCAGGAGACAAACTTGTGAACAGATTTTCACCCAACTGCTATGCAAACACAAAGAAAATGGCAGCTAATTTTGAATGGAGAATCTGTTTAAGACTTTATAGAGAAGGTGATAACAGCCTATGGGAAAAATCAAAGTCTTTCTTCTTGTGAAGGCGGGAAAGGAATTCTTGACATTGGAGATAGATGACAAAGGGGCAGGAAGATACCTTGGGGTCTGCTCTACATTCAGGAGATGGTACTCAATAAGGAGGCAGGGTGGGGCTTATAAAGGTAATCTGCAGAGGAATGAAGAGCACTTTGCTTCCAGGTTACTGGTATTGAGCTACATTCTAAAAGGAGTGTGCCCAAAGTACATGGTCATTTGAGTTGGGGCTGGGTGTGGGTAAGGATGCTAGCAAATTCAGACTCTGCTTGCTTCAGTATCTTAACAGTTCTTATATTCCTCAGTTTGGTTTAGGAACTGGATTAAATTTGTCTAATTAATCTTAGCCTTTGGGTAATTTTTTTTTTTTTAATTTCAGAGTATGAGCATTGTACACTGGCTTTATATTTAGAGGTTAAACATCACTTAATGTTATCATGGAAACTTCTTCTACACTTTGTTTTCCTGTTTATTTTGTAGTGGATAATTACTGATCACAAATAAGACTTTCCTCCCAAACCCAATATATAAGCAGTATTGGTAACTAGGAAAAACAATTTCTTTACTTTTAAATCACTGCATCCTCCTAACTGCAAAAGAAACCATTTTAACTTAAATTAGAAGAATGTCCTTTTGTTATCAGACATTATAGTTGTAAATTCCGTTAACACCAACTACTCCGTCCGCTCTAAGTACAAAGATCAATCTTTGTCTTCCTTAGGTTTCTGGGTGAATGCTAATTAACATTTCTCACTATAACCTTAACTGTGACTTGAAGGTCGACAAGCTCTTTTAGGAAAAATACTTCCAAATCCATACTTTGTTTAAATGCAGACATAGCCTATTTTTAAAAAGTGAGTAAAATAGATTAAGCTGAGATCTGCAGCTTGGATCTTGGATATTAAGGAGTTGTTTGTTTCCCAGCTCTGGTACTACTTCTAAATAGCATCTGAGAATGCAGACTTAAGATAAGCTGAAACAAAGGTAGTGTGGGATTTATTTTATTAAGGTGTGTTTACTGCACCTTAATAAAAATCAATGTTTAAGATATAAAAGTTCCTCTTAGTAGGTCCCACAGCATTTAAAGGCTTCAATTTGATTAGCCATCCTTTATAGACGTACCACATTGGACATTAAGTCAAGGGCCTGGACAAAGTGAGAATTCTGAGAATTAGCATCATCTATTGTGAGACTTCTTTTTGCTGATTCCTGGCTTCTACTTGATACTTTCATCATTGGCCCTACTTCCTTAGCCCATGAGAAAAATATGTATTTCTCTGGAGTGGTTTAAGAAGATAAATTTCTGAGAGGAGTAATGAAGTAAAACTA
Source organism: Cervus canadensis (assembly GCF_019320065.1). Taxonomy (NCBI): domain Eukaryota; kingdom Metazoa; phylum Chordata; class Mammalia; order Artiodactyla; family Cervidae; genus Cervus; species Cervus canadensis. The sequence goes on from NC_057399.1 coordinate 55,348,995, forward strand.
TATCCATTTTTTATTAGTGTTAATGAAACCGTATTGGTCTTTGTTGTTGTTGTTTAGTCCCTAAGTAGTATACAACTCTTTTGTGACCTCCTGGACTGTAGCCTGCCAGGCTTCTCTGTCCATGGGATTTCCCAGGCAAGAATACTGCAGTGGATTACCATTTCCTTCTCCAGGGGATCTTCCCAACCTAGGGATTGAACACAGGTTTCCTGCATTGGCAGGTGAATTCTTTACCACTGAGCCACCAGGGAAGCTCATATTGGCCATTAATCACTGACAAAACAACACTTTAGTGTTAATTGTTTTCTAAACTGTCAACCTGTGAAAGGAAACTTTTAAGAATACATAGCAAAAAACATCTACAAGTCACATTTGTGGGGTACACCTGCAAACAAACTTTGAAAAGGAGTTCAGATATTTTTAACAGCTATGGCTTTTGGAAACAATGTTACACAATCTCCCCAAGTAATTGAGTTAATATATTTTAATGAATCAAATAATAACAAAACATAAAGGCTATAAAGTGAGAGCAATGTATTTCCAAGAACCTCAGTGTACCTAGTTATTCACTGTTGACGATCCTTGAGGCCAATTTGAATGGGCCTTCAAATTTGGCTGAACTATTACATATTGGATTCCCTAATATCTTTTTTCCATAAATAACAGCTTTCCATAAGCAATTGATTTGGGAGAGAAAAAGACAATGATATGGCAGGAGATAAAGAGTCAAGAAATATCAAGTATACTCCTATTCAGAAATCACTCAGTCTTCTAAGCCTGAGAGTGAAGCGCACATTATAAATATGATCATGTATCACCCAAAACTCACTTCTGTGAAGCTGAGCAACACTACTCTAACTCACATGGGATCTGTAGAGCTGGTCTTGGCTTTCATAAGATAGATCAACATATGAAAACCCATGGTCTAATTGCCATCTCAAAAGAAGCAGTACACAATGTGGGTGAGTCTCTGAATCACAAGAAACAGAATCGTTTGTCAAACCTTGTTTCTCTGCTTTCATGAACCTAGTAGTTGGGGAGAGGGGTTTTGAGGTGGGTGGAACACTGTGTTCTAGCAGAGAATTCAATTCTTTAAAGTGTGTGAAGACGGCGAGGGGATAAATCCATTTCTGACTATTACTTTAATGTTACCATCTGTGAGGAACAGCCAATCTTTATAATTATCCTCCAAGTCACAAACAAAAACACCATGAAATAAGCCCTTACTACAATGTTAGCAAAGCCTTAAAAGCCTTAAAAGTTACATCAGTAATATCTCCATTTTTTAAATGTATGCAATCTTTTGACTTCCCTGGTGGCTCAGGTGATGAAGAATCTGCCTGCAATGTGGGAGAACCGGGTTCGATCCCTGTGTTGGGAAGATTCCCTGGAGAAGGGAATGGCAATCTACTCCAGTATTCTTGCCTGGAGAATCCCATGGACAGAGGAACCTGGCGGGGTACATTCCATGAGGTCGCAAGGAGTCAGACATGACTGAGCAACTAACATTCACTCACTCAATCCTTTTACACCAGTTGCCATTGGCCACCACAACCTCCCCCCTGCCACACATCATGGGATAGATATCTTTCTGTCAGAGATCTCTAGAGAAGGACCATGCTGGTAAGTCTATTTTAGTTCTTAACCACTTGCCATTTCGGGTATAAAAATCTCTGTCATCATGGGAGAAAAGTGACACATTAACTGAAAAAAGAGAATGCTGTGGTTATACCGTCTGCTAAATCCACAGAGGTGCCCAGCATGTATGAGATCAAGAATGCCCAGCACTTTGACATTCAAACAGTCCTTTATGAGAGGATACAGGAAAATACATCTTTATTATATACTGATGATCAAATTCAGCAACCTCTGGGCAGTAAGAAAAGAAACCCAATTTGGGATTTCAAAAAACAGACTGAGCCATGACTCGCTTTGACACTCCAAATACTGGTATGTTTCACTCAGCATTCATGTATAAGGATACTCCTGGAGTGACATTTTAACCTTTTATAAAGTAAACATTATTTTTCCCTTAAACAAAATAAAATCCTGCTGCCTCTAAGACATTCTAAATAGGTAAATAAACCGCTTCAAAGGTTGAATTGGGAGAGACAAATGACAGCAACACAGCTCCTCTGTTCTTAAAAATTGGAAGAAAGTGGTATTGAAGGCAGGGTCATGTAACTAGTAAGGCAGGAGAAAGGAGGAGGGAACTTGGGCAGCAGGCATTTGCTGATGAGTCCTTGGAATGAATGTTAATCATTTTGTTACATGGAGACTTCTACACAATAGATATATTCCCAGAGTTTCCTTGAGTGACGAAATATTCTGTGTGTGTGTGTTCACCAAGAACTGACTCCTTCCCCGCTGAATCTCACATGAGAGTCAAATCCACATCCTAAAGGTAAAAATTTTATAGGAGAAACTGGAATATCTGTGGGTACACAATGTCTGACTCCACTATTTTTACCTTTTTTCTTTAAAAATTTTTAAAGATCCAATCACTCACAAGGTAAAAAGGAAAATTCAAAAGCCTAAACCCAATATTTATACAAATAACACAGTACGTGAAATCATATACACATTGAAAGTAACATGCAGATGGACCTCAAAGGAAAGTTTATCCATAATCATTTTAATACATGTCAATTATTAGGTATGCCAATTTTCATATTGTTGCATATATGCTGTAGGAATTCCTGTGTTAGATGCTAATTATAAGTTAAACACACACACACAAATAAGAATGTGTACATCTATTCTGCCAACTAAGACACAGGTTTCCTATAATTTCAAGGGAAGTTTTCGTTCTAGTGATAATACTTTACAAGTATTAATTTACTTAATCTTATTTCTGAGAGCTGGTTTGCAGAACCCATGTTTATTTAATTATTTTTCTTTTAACAACCTCTCATTTTAAGTGTGTCCTAATCATCGTGCTACTTTTCACAAACACTTAGCTAATTTTACTTTATAGTCTTTCTGTTACACAATTATAAATACACAGAACATCATCTTCATATTGCACCTATTTCTTGGGTTGCTAGACATGTTCTATATTTAATGATTTTGTCCTGCACTCTTTAGGGAGTTTGTCAGGATACCCTAAATGTCCTATATTCAGCCTTTTCATTAAGTAATTCTAAAATATTAAAGATATCTTAAAATACTTCTAGAAGTGTTTAAATGAAAAAGGACAACACTTCATGAGAATTATGTCTCCACAAGTAAAGATGTGGACAAGGTTAAGAGCTTGAGAGAAGACCAGAAGAGAAGCCTGCAAACTAAAAGTATGTAGTTTTCATATTGAAGAAAAAGACTAAAATGACTCGTTTGCCCAAAATCCCTAGTCAGAGATAATAACACCTGGTCGGCTCTCACAGGCTGTGAACCTCAGCCAGTCAGGACTGCCTCCTGGTGGCCATGATTCTGAGACTCAGTAGTCCATAGAGCTTAGTCCATGATGTCAGCATGACAGCTAAACTCCACCATTCCCTAAACGCTCCATCTTCTGAAAGACTCCCAACCCCTGAGCACCAGGTTTCCAAAATATTTATATAAAATCAACCTGGCATCATTACCAGAGATTGTGCCTTACGAATACAGCTCTCCCTTGCAGTCAATCAGAAGTTTGCATCACTTAACAAGTTCAGTTATTATTATTAGTTCACAGTTCTTTCAATGATTCACTTGTTTTTACAGTTAGTTTTGAACTGGACTCATGAGTTACTGGCAAAATGACACTCTGACACAAAATTATCATATTCAATCCTTCAGTTCTTGTAGTGGATGATACCATCTAATTTTTATTTGTGTATATATAAACAAGACAAAACTTGTCAAAATGAAAGCATGGAGTTCCTGATGAATATCTGAAGCACTGGACAACTACTTAAATGAAGAAAAATAATTTTTAAATATGTCTGGACAGGATGTAATATAGCTAAGCATAAGAGATGTTTCCCTCAACTAGTACTAAAGAAAACCAGTTAATAAAATTCAGAAGATAAAGTAATATCAACAGAAGCTGTACTGCTCATTCACTAGTATACCATCAGGGTTATAGCTCAAACGACTGCATATACTGCTCTGTGTGTGTGTGTGTGTGCGTGTGCGTGTGCGTGCGTGTGCGTGTGTGTGCGTGTGCGTGTGTGTGTGCTCAGCCATGTCTGACTGCAAACTCACGGACTGTAGCCCACCATGATCCTCTACTGATGGGATTTTACTGGCAAGAATATTGGAGCGGGTTGCCATTTCCTTTTCCTTTTTCAGGGGATCTTCCCCACCCAGGGATCAAACCCACGTCTCCTGTGTTGGCAGGCAGATTCTTTACCACTGTGCCACCTCTACCAGAAGCATTTTCTGATTCCAAAATTGCAAGAAAATTTTCAAGCATCAAAAGGAAATCTACAAAAATAAAATATGCAACAGTTCCATTCACTTCTACAGAATTTATCAAAGATCTAAATGTCTCACGTTTTCCTGTTATAGCCATGGTTACTAGTTATCCAATACAGAAAAAATTTCCTTTTGCTTCTGTAATATTTTTCTCCTGAAAAAGCCTTGCTTATAAGGCTACTGAAAGGAAAACTCTTCCAGATGAGACTACAGAAAAATAGTAAAATTTTTGCAGAGAATTTTTTATTGAATTAGAAGTTAATTTTTTTTAAAAAGGTGCTCTTTTGTTGGATAGAATCCAAATCCAAGATGTTGGGTGTTTATGTAAAGGTGCAGACATTTATTCAAATGTAAAACAAAATATGAATGATTTTATGGATGATGCTGGCTGTCCTCATGTTCTGTATTATACTGATGAAACAGTATCAGTGTTCTTCCTATTGATACTGAACTAATTGTGGTGAAATTGTTCTCATCATTTATATTGTTCCATTGTTCACATTCAGCAATTAGATGATTTTTTGTGATTTTGTTTATATTCCATAGTCTTCAATTCCTACATTAAAAAACCTGTTGGGTTTCCTTAACAAATACAGTTGGGAACATTTCAATTTATTTGAAGCACTAAAATCATACTTTAGTTCTGAAGAAAAGAGCCTTCCAAATTTTGGTTAACATGTTTAATAATCCATTGAGTGAAGCCCACTTATTTCTTGTTCATAGTTCTCAATATCTCAGACAATCACAGTTATTAATATATTCTGTTGCTTACAAGAGCTGTTGAATGTATTAAAGAAAGATTTAATAAAAATTCTTTTAAGTGTATTCCTTTAAGTGTCAGGGGTGATATGACACTTGACACTATTACTTATGAACAGGAAAAATTCAACCTATAATGAATCATTATTATGGCCCTAACCATGATTTTTGTTTAAAGTAGATTTCAGTCTCTGAAGAATTTAATTTTTACATGCATGTTGTTAAACAATAACCAGCATAAGAACATATGGATGCATGACATGAAATAAAACGAAGAGGAAGGAAACAAAAACTCATGACAATGCTGTTTTGCTGTTTGTGGAGCACATTTTAAAAAGCCATTGATCACTACATACAGACTGGAAAAGCAAGCTGTGTCATGAAGATGGTATTTTGTGCCTCAAAATACTAAATTTGAAGAATAATTATCAGAGTTGTTAACTGTGCAAATAAATGTTCAGTCTACTGGCTCATAATATTAATATTTTATCATAAATGAATGTTCAATGGACAAAATAGGTAAGTTACCTGTGACTACTGTAGAGCTATGTTACAATGTAAACAGAAGGTTGACTGTGACTGCAAGAAACTTTTCAAGCAAATTGTGCAAAACATGGAACTGTTAAGAAAAGCCAGAACTCAGGAAAATGATATTATAGAAGGTAAGCCATTTAGATACACAGCTAAACAAATACCATTCTCAATAGAAATAAGCCCCATACAACATTTTAAAATCTCTCTGTATACATTCATAAGCAAACTAGAAATAATTCTAATTTAACAGGGTATCCTATATTCTACTTGCTAAATTTGGCAAATGGAGCTGGTAAGCATGTGTGTGTGCTAAGTCGCTTCAGTAGTGTCTGACTTTGCGAACTTATGGACTGTATGCAGCTTGCCAGGCTCCTCTGTCCATGGGATTCTTCAGACAAAAATACTGGGGTGAGTTTTCATGCCCTCCTCCTTCCTGACCCAGGGATTGAACCCAGGTCTCCTGCATTGCGGGCAGATTTTTTACCATTAGTGCCAGCTGGGACACCCCTGATAAGCATGACCAACCGGGAGACATTTCAATGTAGTTTCTTGGATTGGGTTTCACAGATTCAGAGCACTGCTGCTGCTGCTAAGTCGCTTCAGTCGTGTCCGACTCTGTGCGACCCCACAGACGGCAGCCCACCAGGCCCCCCGCCCCGTCCCTGGGATTCTCCAGGCAAGAACACTGGAGTGGGTTGCCATTTCCTTCTCCAATGCATGAAAGTGAAAAGTGAAAGTGAAGTTGTTCAGTCATGTCCGACTTGCAGCCATCCCAGGGACTGCAGCCCACCAGGCTCCTCCATCCATGGGATTTTCCAGGCAAGAGGACTGGAGTGGGGTGCCATTGCCTTCTCCGATTGAGAGTACAGTAGAATTCAAATCCAAGGACTCCATGAGAGGAGAGCTGTAGATACTATTGGGAAAGATTATTCATTTTAGAAACAGTAATTTTTTCATCCTGGTTCCAATAGAGATAGGTTGCTTTTTTGGTTGGTTCATTTGGCACGCAGGCTTCCTAGCTGTTGAAGAATGTCATTTTTGAGTATCTGCCTTCATGTGTGTGGGAGGGGAGGAGAGAAGTCTCAGCTTCAGATCATATGGTTGTCAAGTTCAAACACTATTCCATAGGGGGGCTGATAACCAGTGAAGTCTGAAGTTTCTGGGTTAGACACACTTCCAAGGCAGTCTTGGCTTCCGAATGGGTTTTCTACTTTTATTGTATTATTTATTTTTCGCTTGTGCTTTATGAGGACTTCTGTTGTGGTGGTGATTCCTAAAGGACTTCTTTTATATTCTTGTGACTCAGTAATGCTCTGCAATTTTGTTGGCTCTAATTTATTCAGCATTTAGGTGTTTTGTGGAGAGAAAGGGTTTGTATTTCAGGATATCTGATCTTGTTAAACTGCAGCCATGGACATTTTATAAAGTCCCTTGAAAATGGAATTAGAATTGAGTTTCCGGGTAAAATTTAAAATATAACTTGTGTGAAACACTTTGGGGAATTTCTTATAATTTTAAAATTGATTTTAATATTCTTGCTCTTCTCAGAGCAAGACATGAACATTCTTCTAAGAGTCGTGTTTAAGTAGTCAAATAATTTCTATAAATCTTATGAGAATAAAAGTGCCATCTCCTAGCTGCACATCCTTCTTCCACATGCTCTACTTCGCAGAAACAAACTTTGTACCCTGAATCTTGGCCCTGTGCCCTCCATTCTCTCAGAAGATGCCAAGAGAACTGTGCTTGATTAAAGTGAGAATTGGATCTTCCAATTAACATTAGCATCTTTTTTATCTTTTGTAGTTTGACTTGCTTGGAGGGATGGGTAACCATAGTTATTAACAGCTACTAATTATATTCCCTGCTTCAGGCCCAATATCTATTACTTCTATTAGATTGCCCATTTCCTCCACAGATTAAGAATTCAGTTAATTCTGAGGCCAGATTATGCAATAATTAGATGGTCTATTTCCTAGTCAAGAATAAGAATGATAGTGAGGCTTAATTATTCATTAAGCACCTACTATGTGCTCAACTCAGAATTTCTTGATAAATATCACTATCCCCCATACAATGCAGCCTTACAGAGAAGGTATTATTACACTATTGGTAAACAAGGATGCTCTGGTTATATATATAGTATTCATTTCTTTTTATGTTTCTTACCAGCTCATAATGATATTTTTAACTGTCTTCTCACTCACTTTAGGTGGTCCTTTTTTGTCCTCCAAACATGTTTTACAAAATAGACCAAATTGGTCTGGAGACAAAGAAGGATAAAATAGATATACCACCACAGTTGCCTGAATTTCTAAATATCTAGTGTCTTCACATTTTCTGGTAAAGGAGTCTGACTACTGCTATGAGGTTCCATACAACATTCTGAACCTTGAAAACGTCTCTTATAAGCCACATCGTAAAAGGAATGCATATCTTTCAATTAAAAACTAAAATTAACTTGCTTAAGATCATATGACAAAGAAGTAATAGGGTCAGGATATATAAACTCAATTCTATGTGACTCTAAAGCCAGTGTTGTATAATTATAATACATATTTACTTCAAGATGCTGCAACTGAAATTCTTAAAATTCACATACTTAATCCCAATGAACATAACACTTTTAAGTAAAATAAAAAAAAAAGATAAGCAGCTGCTAGATAACTTTCAAATTTTGAGAAATTTATGTTTTCAGAGGATATGAATCACCACAGATACAGTGATTTAGATGAAAAGACAACTGTCAGAATTGGAGAAAATATTTGCGAATGGAACAACTGATAAAGGATTAATCTCCAAAATACACAAATAGCCCATGCAGCTCAATATGAAAAAACAAACAACCCAATCAAAAGATGGGCAAAAGACCTAAATAGACATTTCTCTAAAGAAGACATACAGATGGCCAAAAAGCATATGAAAAGATGCTCAACATCACTAATTATAAGAGAAATGCCAATGAAAACTAAAATGGGGTATCACTTCATACTGGTCATAATGGCCATCATTAAAAAATCTACAAACAATAAATGATGGAGAGTGTGTGGGGAAAAGAGAACCCTCTTACACTGTTGGTGGAAATGTAAAATGATATAGCCAATCTAGAGAACAGTAGGGAGTTTCCTTAAAAAACTAAAAACAGAACTACCATATGACCTAGAAATCCCCTTACTGGGCATATACGCAGAGAAAACCATATTTCAGAGAGACCCATGCACCTCAGTGTTCACTGCAGGGCTGTTTACAACAGGCAGGACGTGGAGACAACCTAGACGTCCATCAGCAGAAAGTGCAAGTGCAAGTGCAAGTCGCTCAGTCGGGTCCGACTCTTTGCGACCCCAAGGACTATACAGTCCATGGAATTCTCCAGGCCAGAATACTGGAGTGGGTAGCCTTTCCCTTCTCCAGGGGATCTTCCCAACACAGGGATTGAACCCAGGTCTCCCGCATTGCAGGCGAGAAATGGGATAAAGAAGTTATGGTACCTATAAACAACAGAATATCACTTAGCCATAAAATGGAACAGAATTGAGTCACGTGCCGAGACCTGGATGGATCTAGAGACTGTCACACAGAGTGAAGTAAGTCAGAAGGAGAAAAGCAAATACTGTGTATTAACACATGTGTGGAATATAGAAAAATGGTACAGATGATCTTATTTGCAAGCACAAATAGAGATGCAGATGTAGAGAACAAACATGGACACCAAGGAGGGAAAACAGGGTTGTCCATATTGGGAGATTGGGAGGGACATATATACATTTGATGCTACGTATAAAATAAATAGCTAATGAGAACCTACTGTATAGTTCAGGGAACCCTACTCAGTATTCTGTGGTGATTTAAATGGGAAGGAAATTATAAAAAGATGGGATGTAAGTATACATATAGTTGATCAACTTTGTTGTACATCAGAAACTAACACAACTATAAAAGTAACTATATTCACATAAAAATAATGTAAAAATCAATTAGCATGGTTGGTATTAACAACGAATTCTAAAATTTCAATGTTAAAAAGTAAAATCAACATGGTAGAAATTAGACAGCACAAAAATACCCATGTTAGAGTATTACACAGACAATATCTATAAAGTAGAAGTGAAATTGTGTTCGTGGGTGTGTATAAACAGTAAAACCAATTTCATAATCTAAACTACAGATTATTTAAAAGAAACATATTGCAAAGACATTTAAGGTGCTCTCCAGATAAAAGCACAATATCTTTTCTTTCTGTTCTTTTGCTAAATAATGAACTATTCATAATTAACCAACTCTTATTTAACCTAAGTATGGAGCTTAGATTTTATTTTGCAAAACTTATCATCCATCACAGTTCATTACCTTTAAATCTTCACATTTGTTTCAGAGCTTCTTTCTTTCTTTAATCCTCCACTAAGTCAAACTGCCTGCAAATACACTTTACAACAAATCTGTACAAAGGGAATGACTACTTGTACTTTTCATTTGTGCTTAAGCTTGCCTTGATCTGTAACTGTGACTTTAAAAGTAATGGTTATACATTCTCAGTTATTTGATAAAGAGAGGGCTTACTTACAAAGTATGGCAGAACAGTGTATAAGATTCACTATTTCACAACTGTGTAATTACACCAACCAAAGCTTAAGTTAATGAGTTCCCTAAATGGCTTAGGGAGAGAGATCAAGTTATGAAAAGCAGAGTTTGAAAGGGATGGAGATTATCTAGTCCATCAGAGCTCTACCTCAACTATTCCAGAAAGATTGTTTTATCTCCTATTTTCAAAATCTGTCCAAGAAAAAGATTCCAAGTTAAAATGTGTTTAACAAATGACCCCCCAAATGATTCTATTACTGATTTTCCATGTATAAAATGACATTGAAGACGTGGTTTACAAATCTGAAATGACATTTGAAACCAGTAATTTTCTTGAAAATGTATGGTTTCAGGTGATGAGGCCCTATTACGAAGTTCTATGGGTAAAGTCACAGAGACAGTGCCTGAAAACTCGGTGAACACCGTTATGATTAGAATGCATATTTGTAAGCATTCAGTCACTATGGGTTCTAGGAACTCAATCACCCCACTGCTACCTGCCAATACTCACTTGGCCTCAGGCTTCATATTTATCAATTAGAACAGGTGAGAAAAACTCAATGTATAGAAAAGTAGAAAAAAAAAACCATGGGGAGTTAAGTCAATGCTATGCCATATTAAAGGGATGGACCCATTTTGAGAAAGACACGCAGAACAGGACTCTTCACTGTCTTCCTAGCATATATGTTGAACTCAGCCTTCTCAATCTGACACTCATCTTTCACTCATCCCACTTCCATATTGCGTGTGTTTATCTGGACAGCTTTCTGAATAACTTCACTAAGTAAACTGCTTTACTAAGACGCATTTTCTTCTTCCCATCATTGCAAATGTTTCTGGCTGGACTCAAACTTCTTCCCAGTCTGGCCATCTTAGGAATATTTAAAAGTAGTTAATGTCTCAGGGTTTAAAGAATCAGTCTGTGGTCTTTGCTCTATAATCTCACACTTCATAGTATTTGCAGCACTTGTCATACTAAATGCCAACAGTGGGCATTCAGTAATTGCTTGTTGGTTATGAAGGGAAAAAAAAAAACAAGGAAGATTTATCTTCCGGGAAACAAGCACTCCTTCATGTGGTATGAAAACAGATGATACTAGTTCACTTCAATAATCTCATCTATAAATTCTATTTCAAGGACCCAGAGGCTGAAGTAAAAACTAGGGAAGTAGGTACATTGCAGGGGAACCAGAGATAGAGTTGTATTGTCATATTTATGTATTTATGTGTTTGTATAAATCCTCGTAACCAGATAGTAGCTAATGGTAAAACATGGTATTTGTAGATATTTAGACCAGTATATATAAAGATATTAGCTAAAATGGCTTATTTCACATAAAGGAACAGCAGAATGCTTTATAAAAACAAAGAATTTTATATACCTTCTGTTTGCACATAATTAGTTATGTATTTGCATTGTATATTGTGATTACTGTAAAAACTAAATCCAAAATTCTGCATTGCATAGATAACTCAAAGAAACAGAAAAGTTAATGATACTTTAAATGTGTTACCATGACTTCTGGTGAGGTCCTGAAGACAGCATAGATTTGCGAGGAAAGGATGTTAAAATGCTATCTTACTGAGTCCTGAACTTGGCTATTTCTTTATTCACATCTGATCTTTGGTACAGAGGCTTATATCACAACACTGGGCTGGAATCTCTGCAGAGGGAAAGAATATAACCTAACTGTTGTCTTGGTCACAAGGTCCCAGTGAGCAAAAGCAAGTGACTTAGTTCTATTCAATAAAATGGACTAAACATATTGGCATGAATATGAAAGTTGTTCCCTTTTTTACATATGAGATGCAATAGTTTCACTTTTTGCCAAATCATAAACCATTGTTTTACTTATATACTTCTTACAAAATCAAAATATTGACTTCTTCCCATGCTGAAAAATAAGAAAAATCAGTTCCTATTAGAATATATTCTGTAACAGAGGCATGAACCAGCCAACAATGCCTTTCATCTAATCATTATAAAGATTATCTAAAAATGTCATTGTAGGCTTTAGTGATAGATAACAAAGAAATTCAACTATATTTTTGAACTAATTATAAATCCAGGGTTGTAAAACCACTCTAAAAATTATTCTTAGGACTACATGACACCAATGCCTTCAGTATAAAACTATCATTTTCCTTGATTAACATGTAACATATATCCATTACCTTAAAGCTATTGTCTCATAGTATCGTCTCAACCACTCATGAATTACAGCTTCCAGATGAAACAAACTGCTCCTTCCTAGGCAAGTAAAATCAAGAATCAGGGGGACTGAACAGTTCTGTCCTATTCTAGCACCTGATAAACCAGCCAGGCTCCAGTGTGGGTGGGTCACTCGGGCCCAAAGTCACACATATCCCTTTTATATTTCTTAAAGTGACAAAAAATGACCATCTATAGTAGCATTATGCACAGGTATCTGCAAATCCTTTATAAGCAACAACAAGTGATCGCACCACTTTGATGTGTAAATGTATGAGGCGAAGACATCTGACATACACAGAAGAGCTGAATTTACTGAATTACCCAAGGCTGACATGAGATAGGCAACATTCCCCGGTATCGTTGTGAACAGCACCCACTGGAGGTGTGGAAGCCTACATTTGGAGACAAATTTCATTTGTAAGCAAAGGACAAAGCATTCACTGGCTTTGATAGTATGACTTAGTGGAGAAAAAAGCCTGATCAATGAGAATACAAATTCATACAATAGTTTGATAGTCTCAAATTCAGATTTAATCACTGGAATGGATTTTGTTAACTGGGAAAATAATCAGAAAATGCAATAATCAGGAAATGTAAGGTTTGGACAATCACTGAAACCTTACGTCTTAGGGACCTAATGCCATCATAAAAGCCAAACTCCCGACTCGACATGTGAGAGTCTATGCAAAAGCCAGACCAAAAATTAATCAAGGCCACAGATGGATTTCACCTTAAACAAAGCTAGGCATCAAAAGCAAGACTAGGCTCAGAGGTTAATTCTGAGAACACTTCTGGTTCCATGCCGCTGGTATGAGATGCAGTTATTTATGAAGAAGCCCAAATTCAGAACCACACAGTGAAGAACCTTTGCCTAAACAATGAGATATTGCATAGTCACAGAAGCATTGTTTCCAAAAGCTAGTTTGCTGGGGCTTGGAAATTATAAAATTGGATTTTTGAAGAGCTCTTTAGTTAAGAACAAACAGATTCAAAAGGTGGTAAATATCATCAAGACAAGACGGCAAAGAAAAGTTCTCATATACAGCTTACATCCATTCATGCTTTTTACTCTGAAAACTAACATACCCTGACTCCAAGGATTCTCACTTGAAAAAAGAGAACTTAGATGGACTTACGCATCAATGGAGAGATGTATTCACCTTGGGTAAAGACAGAACTAAAACAAAGTTTTATCAAACAAACAAGGTAAATAGTAACACGGCTTATTTTAAAAGATGACTTAAAATCATCTCCGTGGAAAATAAAAGGTGCCCAGGAGCCTGGCGGGAGCATAGCAGGGCGGCGAGGCAGTAGGAAGGACTGTGCGGTCTGCTGCCAGTTCCTGCTGGCACTTAGCCCAGTGGCCAGGGGCATGCTGTTGGTACCAGCCACCCCCGTTCTCATCCTCTTCCAGATGCTGGAGCCTTGGGCTGCCCCATCTGCAGACTCTAGGACTGCAGCATTAAATCCCTGGCTCTCCTAGCCTTCAATGGGCAAAATATTCAGTCTCTCTTCATTAAGTCCAGGCTTAACGGAATACCTCTTTGGTATTTCTCATCACAGTGGTATAGATGATGACGTATAAGAAAACTAGCAATTTGTAGTCTTGATCCTAAAAGGATCAAAAGCAAAATTTGTCCTCAAAAACAGTTTATGAATAGGACATTTCATCAAAGCACACGGACAGCTTGTCAAACCATGAAGTTTTTCAACAAATCATTGCCAGGTATGTTGGTGTGTGAATAGTCGTTGCTACTTTTTCTGTTATATAGAAATTACTCAGCTAGCTTATTTGAAGTTGCTGTTAAGTTTTCCTTCTTCTTTAGAAGAGGTGATAACAGAATCTTTGCAGTGAGGCTCATAAGTACCTGTGTTTCATAAGCCTGCCTGACACCTGCTGAAGCCCTAAACCTTGGCCTCTATCAGCAGCTTCCCCAAACTCTCATGGCCCTCAGGAAGTGCCACTGCTTCATCACAAAGGCAATTGAGTATATTACCCAAGTGATACCTGCATTGTTTATTTGCACTATAGAACACAATTCTTGCAGTGTCAAAGTATAATCTGTATCTAATAATGAATAGTACTTTTGCAAACTGTGAAAACAAACCCATCAATGAGTTCATCAGTATTAAATCATTTTGGTAACTGGCATTTTAAATGCTTTATATTGTGTAAAAACCCTTGGTGACTTGTTAAATACATGTTTAAAATGTTTTACAATCACATCAGAAAAAAGTTGGTTGGTATCTTTCTGTGAATGGAGAACAGATTTTTTTGTTATTTAATCTATTTTAAATAATGAAATATCTGACATGTTTTCAGAAGTAAATTCGATTTGGGTAATAAAGGAAACCTATTGTTTAAGCAGTTTTCTTTAAAGAACTGTAATAATCTTTTCCCTCTTTATCTGACAGGCCATAATTAGATGGAAATGTTTATCGTTTATTCTATGATTAGTCCCCCAAACATCTGCTTTAATTAATTATAAAAGGCATATTTAACTGGACCATTAAGACAAGACCAAGTGGTTTATAGAAATGCTTTTTTCTATGTTAAATAAGGATAATTTCAGCCATAAACACAAGATTAGCTTGGAGACTCCTGACAGTCAAGGAAACAAGGGAAAAATATGTGTTACCTAATTTTTGTAAGTTGGTGAACTGAAGCATACCTGTGTTGGGTTGGAGCAAATTTACTTCCTTATGTAGTGGATTATAAATTACAGTAAATTAAATTAATACAAAATGTTTTGAATAGCAAAATGTCTACATCTATGAAGTATCCTTGTGTGTGTGTTAGTCACTCAGCTGTGTCCAACTCTTTGTGACCCCATGGACTGTAGCCCACCAGGCTCCTCTGTCCATGGGATTCTCCAGGCAAGAATACTGGAGTGGGTTACCATTTCCTTCTTTAAGTATCTAAAGATTCTACTACAGAGAGAGACCCCAGCTCTACTAAATCATTGCTGCTTAAAAAGCTGCTTAAAAAGCATGACAGTGACATTTGGTTTGCCAAGGAAACTATAGAAAGAAGAATCAGTTTATAGTGAAAAGGTGATTAAGGAAAGCAGATTTCTTCAAAACACATCATAATAGAAATAGTGGCTTGAGGAGCTTTTTCTGTTTGCTTGTGTTTTTCCTTAGTAATGAGAACAGAGTCAGCAAGAAATGAAATTATATTTTATCCTACCATTTTGACATGGTAATATTGCATTCAAGACAAGTTATCATTTACATTGTCTCATTGCTATATATCTATATCAATGAATCCACAACATCGAGTGAGGATACAATACTATCTTTCCTTGAAACTAAAGAAAGCAATGTGTTTGTGATTTGAGAATGTCACAAGCATTATTATAATAAACATTAGCAGCCACCATCTCCTCAGTCACGTGGATGCCACAGAAGCATGAGAAAATCATTTAGGAGGAAAGCCAGTCTGAGTTACAAAATAGAGTCATGCAAGTAGTGTTCCCTGAGAAACAAAATGATCCCATTTAAGAATACACAGTAGGTCAACGTGGGCTACAAAACAAGGATCTGTCTAATGCAGTTCTCCAGGGAAGCGGGTTTAATGACCTAAATAATAACAACCAATAATTAGCATACTAGCCATTTGTGGATAAATATGCTTTTGAAGTGCTTAAGGGCTCTAGAGCAGCCTGTTCACTTTAACTAGTCGAAAGGTCCCCTCCCTAAGTCTTGTTTGTATCACTAATTTACACTCTGCATGGAAAAAAGGAAGCATTTCAGATATAATGATAACATGACTTTAGGCCACACATTTCAGAGTGGATCCTAAGTCCATGGGTTACCATAAAGGAAATAGGAAAATTTAAAAGAATAACATAAATAAATAAATAAATAAATAAGGGTGAATAATTTGGGTTCCAGAGTAGAACATGGTTGTTCTCTGCAAAGAGATTCCCCAAAGACTGTTGAGCTCTGTGGAAAAGGAAAATACATGTAGTACTATCACGACACAGCCAGCAGGGCATTTTTGAGTACGTTTTATTTACACTTGCAAGGCAGCACCTTGGGCAGGGGGGACACATTTTCATATTTTCTCCTACTCCATTGAACCGTATGCTTTGTAGCACTTCAGAGAGCTGGAAGAGTGGAAAGCCAAGATTCACCGTGCAGTCATTTTTGTGACAGCAACATGGTGTGAAAAGACATCCAAAGAGACATCGCCAAGTGTGTGCTACATGATCAAACTCCTCATATTTAAGCTTACTCCCAGAAGAGACAGAGATTCCTCCATACAATAAGTAGCCAGGTGCCCATAAATCCTGAGATCCTAAAATTTCTGGCCAAGTTGAGTTACTTCTGTGGTCTCCTGTTGAAAACTAGGTTGATTCACATTCAACAGGAGGATGATGAGGACTGGAGGTGGGGAGCATCTCAGGGTGAATAGGGCTTGATGTTTGCTCTCCAATCAGCGTCACTCAATCAGTGTGCACGGCAATTAGCATCTTATTATGGTGTTTGCTTTCTTCTTTTTGGTACTGCATAATCTGGTACTTTTATCATACCACCTCACGTTCTTTAGCGGCTTCATGTCACATTCATTGATTTGGAAGTCACTTCTCAAAAAAACTGAGACAGCTCCAGCTGAGAAGAGGAAATATCTGTGAAAGACCCAAGTACTCACTCAGAGCTCCTCATTCACTTTTACACCAAAATGTATCAAGCCTGCTTTGTCTGTCTACAGTGGGTTGACACATGAAAGTGAAGTTGTTAGTCACTCAGTCCTGTCTGACTCTTTGCAACCCCATGGACTGTAGCCCGCCAGGCTCCTCTGTCCATGGGATTTTCCAGACAAGAATACTAGAGTAGGTAGCCATTCCCTTCCCCAGAGGATCTTCTCAACCCAGGAATCAAACCAGGGTGTCCCGCATAGTAGGCAGATTCTTTACTATCTGAGCTACCAGGGAAGCTCCATGTACCAGGTTAGAAGCAGCAAAATGGAAGAGCCTAGAAAGGGTTTCATAAGGCAAGTGGAAAAGGCAGTTAACAGAGTAGGAAGAGACAAATCAGCTATAATTTGTCTTTTTGTCTATAATTTGTTTTTTTTTTTTCTTCGATTCATGTAGAAGAACTTTATAGGCAAACATTTTTCTCAGGTTGCAATCTTAGGACACAAGTTCTAAAGTAAGGATTAAAGTGCAAGAAATTCATGAAGAAAAGAGCAAGGAGAAGGGAAAGCAAATCAGAAAGTGTAAAAAACCAAGCAAAGGTATAATTTCACATAAAATCTTACCCTCAGCTTTATTCCACGTGAAGCTACATAGAATATACTGCACCTCAGAGATTGTCCTATTGCAAGGCCAAAAGCATTCTTTTTCTCCTTGCTGTTCCTTTATTGATTATTTACTGGTTGAGGGCCATGAGGGTTGCACGACATAGGAGGAAATATTCTGTTTTCCAACAGATAGCACAAGAAGAGGAGGCTGGGCTCACAGTGCCAGTAAAAGGGGGTCTGGTTAGGCCATCTATTACATCCACCTCTCCATGCCTGAAATTAAAAGGTGCTTTCTCCTTGGAAGATAAGCTATAACAAACCTAGACAGCATATTAAAAAGCAGAGACATCACTTGACCAACAAAAGTCCTTGTAGTCAAAGCTATGGTTTTTCCAGTAGTCCTATATGGATGTGAGAGTAGGAACATAAAGAAGGCTGAGTGTCAAAGAACTGATGGATGCTTTTGAAAGTGTGGTGCTGGAGAAGACTCTTGAGAGTGCCCTGAATAGCAAGGAGATCAAACCAGTCAATCCTAAAGGAGATCAATCCTGAATATCCACTGGAAAGACTGATGCTGAAGCTGAAGGTCCAATATTTTGACCACCTGATCCAAGAGCCAACTCCTTGGAAAAGACCTGATGCTGGGAAAGATTGAGGGCAGGAGGAGCAGGGGGCGACAGAAGATAAGATGGTTGGATGGCATCACCAACTCAATGGACATGAGTTTGAACAAACTCTGGGAGATAATGAAGGGCAGGGAAGCCCAGCATGCTGCAGTCCATGGGGTTGCAAAGAGCTGGACATGACTGAGCTACTGAGCAACAACCACCATTTACCTGAAGTGTTTAATATCTCTACTAATCACTGAAGTCAACAATTTTTGCTTATTCCATATCAAAAACAGAGATCTATGTGCAATAAAATCATTTAGGTTCACAATGAGGATCCTGAGTTAATTTAATTCAATAAATGCTCACCCCCTACTTTTGGGGTCAAAATAACAAAGTGAGTACAGTAGAAAGACCACAGAATGTAGGAATTATAGGTTTTAAAGTCCTTCTCTACTGCCACTGGATACCTGTATGATCTTGGTGTCTGTCCTTAGTTTATCTTGTGGATATGAATGGCTTCTTTATACCCCAAAACATCCCTCAAAACAAACAAAACACTAAAGTGTCAAAAATGAAATATTGAAAAATTTAGCCTAACATAAAATGCTAAATAAATGTAAACTAAAAACAAAAACATAAATAGATTCAGCCAATATTACATTTGGCTATTGATGAAAAAGAACCTGATGTGGTAAAGGGCCATTTACCAAGATCCTAATGTGTTTTCATACAAGCTATGATATGTTTTCCTTAAATTTCTGAGATTATACACACACACATTCATATACATATATACTCTTTAAATACACACATATATATTATATATTTCAAAATATATATATCAGGTTGCAGACTTATAGTTATTTTTTTTTCTAACGGTTTAACTATGTATACACTTAGAGTGAGTGAGTGTTCTTTCAATTGTCTATATATTTAAAATGTGTTAATACTTAGAGGTAATAATGTGCCAGTGAAGAGTAAAGGTTATTATACTTTATAAAGGTTTTATAGTTTTTTTTTTCCATTTAAAAATTGGGGGGTTCTAGGGAGTTGTGTAGGGAAAAGTTGTCTCCTTTTCTAACATATTTGTCAGTATTTTCAGAAAGTAATATTTAGAATTTTGAAGGCAATCCTGTATCAGTATACAGAGGGCTGAAATGACAATTTTAAAACAACAAACCCTAATCCCTAATGACTGTACATCTGTGGCAGAAAACAGTCACATCATCTTGCATGATTAAAAGGTTTGTTGATCAGACCCCTATAGCTGAAAGCCAAGTACGGCAAAGTATGATCTGGTTTCTGCTTCACAATTGCAAATAAAGACTGGCACACAGACCAGAGAAAACAGTTTTTCTTACAAAATCTAGGTCTGTACAATTTTGGTTGAAGAAAATGTCCCGAAGCAATAATTCCCTTGAAAACAAAGACACTCAAGTTTTCAGGCTCACACTGTTAAGCTAAAGTTTCCACTTGTATAAATATGGGCTTAAAATGAAAATACAGGATGCCATGTTTTATGTAGCCTGGAAAAAGACTTTAAATACCATGATTCTCATACCATGTATCATTATGACACCAAGTTCATAACGAAAATCCACATGAAATTAAAGTCTACATTTAAAAAAATGATGACGACATTTTAAGTAACCATTCAATAATAATAACAATAATGAAAAGTTGTTTATATACTTGTAAATATTCTCCAGAAAGTAATACTGCCTCTTTCCTTGTCTCCACAGTAAGTAAGTAGCCCAACTGGCTGGCCCACAATTGGCATTCAGTCAAGATATTTAGTTGAAAGATTGTTGTTTGAATGGATAAAGAAATATGCAAACATGAAACACTCGTCAAAAGATAATTCTAGGAATGATACAGACCTTTGCCCTGATGTCTATAGAATACTAGAAGTTGCAACCACCTTGATATAAAGACTCCACTGGACCAAGGGAGAAATATATTTTAGCATGATAATTATTTTTTAAAGATAGAATTCATATTGTCATATATGCCTGATTATAAGTTTTGCATTCTCTTCTAAAACTCTCTCTTTTGGGAGAAATAAAAAAAAGCAGAACGCACTAAAGATGGAATTCTGATGGCGCAAGACTGACTTCACTAAACCCAGACTTTTTCTTGCTGCAGACATGCCAGTGATTTTGGATCAGACTCAGACAACACAGGACAGTGTAATTTAAATTTGTCATTTGGCACAGCTTCTGGTATTTTTGATGTATCCCAGCAAAGTCCACAACGTCAAAACTGAAAAGTCCTATTGTTTATATTTTATTGAAATGTTGTCTATAACAGAGACCACTTGCTTAGAATCACCTGCACCTACTAAGGCCCTGGATTTGAATTATTTCTTCTTTCCATTTTTTTTCTACCTCTTCCTTTTACTCTATTTGATCTCCGCCCCCCCACCCCTAAATTTCATCCTTCGAGTTTTCATCCAAGACTTACATTTCTGGATATTAAGCCATGCAAGCTTTGTGTGATGTTTTCCAATATGACTTTCCATATGCAACTAACTTAATTCCAAGTGGCAAGACAGGCTGCTTAACAAAGTGACGAGCAAACTCATTCAGGTCACTGCAAAACTCAACTGTTCCAAATGTATGCTTAGGCATGACAATGTTAGTTGAGCGTGACGAACCAAATGTATGTGTCAGAGGTACTGAAAGATAAAGTACCCAGGTAACCCTGAGATTCAAAAGCACCTTCTAAATTAACTGTGCCCCAACGACTGTGTTTCTTATGAGTTAAGGAAATCCACTCTTTGTTCTTCATAGGAGTTCCTGATCAATTTGGATTATCTTTCAGGGTGATCAATCTCCTGAAGAAGGTTAAAATGACATTTTATTTTAAATTAAGATTAGAAACAATGACATTTTATACTCCTAACCATGCATTTTTCAATAGATAATTATAAAGGACACCATGGTTTTAACATTTAACTTATTTTCAGAAGACTAAAAAGGGTAGGAAGCATTTCTATTAAACAATTTTAGCACTTAGAGGCAAATAATTTTATCTAGCATCATTGACTGCTGTACTTTTGCTATAAAATTAATCTGCAGTGAGCATTTATGAAGAAATATTTCTTTGAAGCAAGCATCTCTGAAATCCTTGAATGCATCAAGTCTGATTATATATATTTATATATATATATGCTATTATATACATATACATATATACGCTATTTTATATATATACATATATATATATATATATATATATGGGAGGCCTGATGTGCTGCTGTTCATGGGATCACAAAGAGTCAGACACGACTGAGCAGCTGAACTGAACTGAACTGAATATATATATATATATATATATATATATATATGTCATTCACAGTTCTAATGAACCAACAGTATGTGTATACACAAAGAGAAACAATATGCAAGAATGAGAGAAAGTTTTCATTTATCAGATATAAGTCATCTTAGCTATCACTTGAACACTTGACATGTGTCGGCATGAAAGTGAACACGTTAGTTGCTCAGTTGTGTCTGACTCTTTGAGACCCCATGGGTTACTCTTGTAGCCCCACCAGGCTCCTCTGTCCATGGAATTCTGCAGCAAAGAACACTGCAGTGGGTTGCCATTGCCTTCTCCAGGAGATCTTCCTGACCCAGGGACTGAACCGCATCTCTTGTGTCTCCTGCCTTGGCAGGCAGATTCTTTACCACTGAGTTACCTGGGAAGCCCTGTCTAATGCCTCCTCACTTAGAATGTAACCAGAAATGCCTCTGTCAGTGTTGCTCTGGGTGGACAAATTACAGCTTGTGGCCAAATCCAACCCACTGTATCTTTTTTAAATGATTTTTATCTAACACAGCCATGTATATGCATTTAGATACCATTAAGTAGTTATTCCAGAGACCTATGACCCTCATGTCTCAGGCATTTACTTGTTGCTATTTAGTTGCTAAGTCATGTCTCTTTGTGACTCCACGGTTGCAGCATGCCAGGCTTCCCTCTCCTCCAATATCTCTATCAGAGTTTGCTCAAACTCATGCTCATTGAGTTGATGATAACATCCAACCATCTCACCCTCTTCTCCTCCTGCCTTCAATCTTTCCCAGCATCAGGGTCTTTTCCAGTGATTCAGCTCATCACATTAGGTGGCCAAAGTATTAGAACTCCAATTTAAGCATCAGTCCTCCCAATGAATATTTAGGGTTGATTTCCTTTAGGACTGTATGGTTTCATGTTCTTCCTGCTCTAGGGACCCTCAAGCGTCTTCTCCACCACAGTTCAAAAGCATCAGTTCTTCAGCGCCCAGCCTTCTTTATGGTCCAACTCTCACATCCATACATGACTACTGGAAGAAAAACATCATTTTGACTATACAGACCTTTGTTGGAAAAGTGATATCTTTGCTTTTTAATATGCTGTCTAGGTTGTTCATAGCTTTCCTTCCAAGGAACAAAAATATTAAAGAATATTTCTATAAAGGCCTTTTATAGAAAACATTTTCCAGTCCAGAAATAAGTAATGCTACCATCGAGAGCTGATCCCTTCCTTGGGTAACTTATATCTTAGGGAATAAACATACTAGAATAACATTATAATCTGATGAAATGACAAACCCTTTTAAAGCAATCTGAAACTCTAATTTGTTTTACATTGTGTTTCATGGATTCTTACATCTCAATAATCACTGCTAGAGTAAGAACCCTCAAATTCTTATAAGGCTTTGTGATTATCTCTCTGTTAAGATATTGGGGCTGAAAAGAAATTTTGATATGTCCTCTATCCTGTCACCAGCTTAGGATTAGAGAGTTCAGGATTTCAAGACTTACAAACAGCATGTCCAAAATAGCTGCTGTAATGCTTCCAAGGACAGAAAAGTCACTATGGAGAAAATGAAGAATGCTTACATTCTTGAGAGTGAGCTCTTTAAAGCCACTCTACTATAGAAGAAAGGGTAAAGAAATCAATAGAGATATAATATCATTACTAATGGGACCTGTCAATACAAGGCTATTTGTGTGTATTATTTTATTTTTTTTGTACCAGCTGGGTTATTTGAAGGGCATGATAAGTGAGGGAAATTCTCATTTAAGCACATTTGTTTGTATTGATATAATCAATTGACCTCAATTTTCCTAGATGTGGCAGACAAGGTAATATTAGTTATTCTTAAACAAGAAATACTCTGCATCAAGGTTAGCAGAAAAAGGTAAAGCAACATTTTATCTGTATTGATGCTTCTACAACTAGCTATCATCAATGTTTCAAATATCATCTTTATAGTGAACACCACTGTGACAAATGCTATTCATTCACTTATGTAAAACTGAGCCATAAAACAAAGAAACAAGATAGGAGGATTACAGGAATTTTCAAAGATTTTTATAAAATTGAGCAATGAACTATTTTGTCCAGAGAAGGGTTTTTACAAACAAAATATGAATTGGAGTATTTTCAATAAACATATTTACACTACATTATTAGGGGCTATTTATTTTGCTCAAAGGAGAATGGGAACACATTTAGGGGAAATCAATTTTAAAATCCAGTGAAGGCATTGAAATAGTTGAAGGAAGTACCTGTTCGGATAAACAAAAATACATTTTTTAATTCTGAGATTCTAAGGAAATATATTAATAAACAATGGTTGTCAAAGTTGGCTAAGCACAAAATGAACCATTTGTGTGCAAAGGAAAAAGCTTCAACTTTTATTTAAAAGACAATAACATGATTAAGCTTTACTAATAATGAAACAAGGATTGCAACTGACACTGCTTCATTCCTGCTGCTGCTGCTGCTAAATCGCTTACTCATGTCCGACTCTGTGCGACCCCATAGATGGCAGCCCACCAGGCTCCTCTGTCCCTGGGGCTCTCCAGGCAAGAACACTGGAGTGGGTTGCCATTTCCTTCTCCAACGCATGCATGCATGCTAAGTTGCTTCAGTCGTATCCGACTCTGTGCAACCCCATGGACAGCAGCCCACCAGGCTCCTCTGTCCATGGGATTCTCCAGGCAAGAACACTGGTGTGGGTTGCCATTTCCTTCTTCTACCAGTCACTTACAAGAAGAGGTGATCATGAAGAAAACATGAGAACTGCACAATGTGGAGATGTGACTAGTGGTATCCTCATTCATACATTCACCTTGTCAAAAACTGCAATAGGTTTGGAGTTTATATGTAATTGATAAATGTATTTGTTTTCTTAGTCTGAGTATTTACAGGGCCACAGTGTATTTCTCAGCTGCAAATGATAAAAAATAAAACTCAAAACATACAGAGAGAAATAAAAAATAAATAAATAAAACTCAAACTATTCTGAATAAAATGGGAGACTTCATTTGCTCTGTAATTGGAAAATTTAAGGATGGAACTGGCTTCACTCCAGTGTATGCCATTAAGACTCTGATTCTCTGCCTCTACATTTACATGCTCTGCTTGTCACTGTTAGTCTCTCTAAATCACTGTCATTCTCTTGGGCTCTAGACAAACTTTCTTCACACAATCAGTAAGATGCCCACTGGTCAATCAATCTCATATCTTACAGATATCAATTCTAAAGAAAATGAAATCAACAAGTTCTCACCTTCCAAGTATCAAATCTAGTTCAGTACAGCTCAGTCGATCAGTTGTGTCTGACTCTGCAACCCCATGGACTGCAGCACACCAGGCCTCCCTGTCCATCACCAATTCCTGGAGTTAACTTAAACTCATGTCCATCAAGTTGGTGATGCCATCCAACCATCTCATCCTCTGTTATCCCCTTCTCCCCCTGCCTTCAATCTTTCCAGCATCAGGGTCTTTTCAAATGAGTCAGTTCTTCACATCAGGTGGCCAAAGTATTGGAGTTTCAGCTGCAGCATCAGTCCTTCCAGTGACTATTCAGGATTAATCTCCTTTAGGATGGACTGGTTGGATCCATCCTACCAACTCCTGCAAGGAGTTGCAGTCCAAGTGACTCTGAAGAGTCTTCTCCAATTCCACAGTTCAAAAGCATCAATTCTTTGGTGCTCAGCTTTCTTTATAGTCCAGCTCTCACATTGGTACATGACTATTGGAAAAACTATACCTTTGACTAGATAGACCTTTGTTGGCAAAGTAATGTCTCTGCTTTTTAATATGCTGTCTAGGTTGCTCATAGCTTTTCTTCCAAGGTGCAAGCGTCTTTTACTTTCATAGCTGCAGTTACCATCTGTAGTTACTTTGGAGCCCAAGAAAATTAAGTCTCTCACTGTTTTCATTATTTCCCCATCTATTTGCCATGAAGTGATGGACCAGAGGCAATGATCTTAGTTTTCTGAATGTTAAGTTTTAAACCAGGTTTTTCACTCTCTTCTTTTACTTTCATCAAGAGACTCTTTAGTTCTTCACTTTCTGCCATAAGGGTGGTGTCATCTGTGTATCTGAGGTTATTGATATTCCTCCCAGCAATCTTGATTGCAGCTTCTGCTTCATTCAGCCTGGCATTTTGCATGATGTACTCTGTATATAAGTTAAATAAGCAGGGTGACAATATGCAGCCTTGATGCACTCCTTTCACGATTTGGAACCAGTCTGTTGTTCCATGTCCAGTTCTAACTGTTGTTTCCTGACCTGCATACAGATTTCTCAGGAGACAGGTAAAGGAGTCTGGTACTCACATCTCTTTCAGAATTCTCCACAATTTGTTTAATACATACAGTCAAAGGTTTTGGCATAGTCAATAAAGCAGAAATAGATGTTTTTCTGGAACTCTCTTGCTTTTTCAATGATTCAACAGATGTTGGCAATTAGATCTCCGGTTGCTCTGCCTTTTCGAAATCCCTCATAGCTTACTTGGTAAAGAATCCGCCTGCAATGCAGGAGATCCCAGTTCAATTCCTGGGTTGGGAAGATCTGCTGGAAAAAGGACAGGCTACCCATTCCAGTATTCTTGGGCTTCCCTGTGGCTCAGTAGGTAAAGAATCCGCCTGCAATGCGGGAGACCTGGGCTCGATCCCTGGGTTGGGAAGATCCCCTGAGAAGGGAACAGCTATCCACTCTAGTATTCTGGCCTGGAGAATTCCATGGACTGCATTGTCCATGGGGTCGCAAAGAGTCAGACAGAACTGAGCAACTTTCACTTCCACTTCCACTTTCTTCTGCCTTTTCTAAATCCAGCTTGAACATCTGGAAGTTCACAGTTCACACACTGTTGAACTCTGGCTTGGAGAATTTTGAGTGTTATTTGCTAGCATGTGAGATGAGTGCAATTGTGCAGTAGTTTGAATGTTCTTTGTAATGGCCTTTCTTTGGGATTGGAATGAAAACTGACCTTTTCCAGTCCTGTGGCCACTGCTGAGTTTCCCAGTTTTGCTGGCATATCGAGTGCAGCACTTTCACAGCATCATCTTTTAGGATTTGAAGTAGCTCAACTGGAATTCCATTCCCTCCACTAGCTTTGTTCGTAGTGTTGCTTCCTAGGGCCCGCTTGACTTTGCTTTCCAGGATGTTTGGCTCTAGGTGAGTGATCACACCATTGTGATTATCTGGGTCATGAAGATTATTTTTTGTATATTTCTTCTGTGTATTCTTGCTACCGCTTCTGAATATCTTCTGCTTCTGTTAGTTCCATACCATTTCTGTCCTTTATTGTGCTCATCTTTGCATGAAATGTTCCCTTGGTATCTCTAATTTTCTGGATGAGATCTCTAGTCTTTCCCATTCTATTAGTTTACTCTATTTCTTTGCATTGATCCGCGAGAAAGGCTTAGAAATAAAGATATAGCACTATCTTTCAACTATTCTCATTAGTTCTGTGGATTGATTGGGGATATTTCAACACAGGAACTGTTTTCATGAAATTCTTTTTTTAAGATGATTTATTTAGAATATACTGACACAGATTTTCCTATATGGTTCTTATAGGAAATCAAATCTAATGGAAGGAATTTATTGACTTTAATTTGGTTAAAATAATTGGTGCTGCCAATGAATCTCAGAATATATGAAAAATAAAATACCCCAGCAGTATTTCAGCATCTGTGTCAAAAAACATGATGTAAAAAATAGAAAAAATCCAAAAGAAAACATTTTGCATGTATTTATCCAGTTAATGATCTAAGTTGCGTACACACAAAATTAGGAACTTGGGAATGGGGATTTATATACACAAACTACTGGAGTAATATTATTTTCACTAACTACACCCTTACTAGCATTCTAAAGAAAAAAATAAAGATACAGCACTATCTTCCAGATATTCTCATGAGTTCTGTTGACTGCTTGGGGATATTTTAACACAGGAACTGTTTTCATGAAATTCTTTTTTTAAGACGATTTATTTAGAATACACTGACACAGATTTTCCTATAAGGTTCTTTCTAACTATGAATCTTTCAATTATTAACATTCCAGGGACTCTTATATTTGTCCTCTCTATTGTCTCCCATAATCCTGGTGATGTTTTAAAGATCCAGTGTTTCAGACTAGTTGCATTTCTAAGATCATTCTTATAATGTACAGTAAGGAAACACTTTCCAGGTTAAAATTTTAAACTAGTAAATACAAATCATGTTCTTTCTTTCTAAAATCGCAGCGTATACACTGCATGCATTTACACAGGTATTATATGAGTTAACAGCAGAAGACTCCACTTTTTACAATATATGAATTGAGAACCAGGTTTGTTGAAATTTAATAGTTCCTTTCAGTCCATGTTTGTTAAACTTCTTCCTATACATGAAAAGCAGGAAGAGAGTACATTTTAGCAGTTCTTTTTTTTTTTTTCTTTCTAGTAGTTCTCATCTCAAGGAAACAAATGTTTCTTTCCTTTTTTTGTTTTATTTTTATTGTATGACATGATGAATGCCGATTAAACTTATAATGGTAATCATTTCACAATATATTTTACTATACATCGTAAGGTCTCTACCTTAAGCTTATTCAGTGATGAATGTCAACTATATCTCAATAAAACTAGAACTAAAAGATCCAGTATTATTGTGGGACAGGCCTTTCTAAAAATGAAACAACTATCAGCTTTGGTTGACGTTCTCTAATCTAAACCAAACTGCATCATTTTAGTTGGCAAGAAGTATATTTCACAGATAGTTTTTCTTTGAATCCATGAATATAATCAATATTTCATTTGAATCATTTTTTTCTTTTAAAAATAGAAGAAGCTATAAAACTTAAGTAGGTATTAGGCATACTCAGTTTATAAAGTATGATTATACATTTAATTAATTTAAAGTTTAATTCATAAACACATTTGTTTCTTTAAAAAAGTGGGAAATGTATTTTTTGTTCCATATTTTCATGTTTTGTGGGGGGCCAATTGTTGGATTTTATTAAAGTATTTGGCCAGGAATATATCATTAAAATAGCTATAGTTAGCTTTGATGCTATTTCAAAATTCAAGGCAATAACATATGTTTTCAAACCCAGAAATTATTTTTCACTTTTATGAAAGGTAAAACATGTAAATTAGTCATCCAGAAACAAATATGAAAATCCAGGTTGATTGAAGAGTTATCTTGTACAGAACTGTAAAAAAATATATTAGGTGAAAATATTTTTAAAAATTAAAAGATAATGCTTATTTTAGGTTCTATGGTTAGGAAAGTTCTTTCAAGGAAGATTCAAAATATAGAATTATAAAAGCCTGAGATATTTGGTAATAATATGATTGGGGAAAAATACAATTTAAACAATGTTCCAAGATGTGTGATAACTGGAGAAATTTTTAATTCAATAAATGTGCCAAATACTATATAAAGAATTCATATGAACTAATAATAAAATGTAAACATCCTTAAGACTTCTCAGTTCAAAAAAGTATATACATAGGCAATTCATGAAAGCAGGAATATAATTGTCCAATAAACATTTGAAAAGTTATCTAACTCAACAATGAAAGATGATACACGGTTATATGAAAATAGCAAAATGTACAACAATATATTATACAATGTACACTTAGTTGTTCAGTTGTGTCAGATTCTTTGTGACCCCAAGAACTGTAGCCCGCCAGGCTCCTCTGTCCATGGGGATTCTCCAGGCAAGAATACTAGAGTGGGTTGCCATGCTCTCCTCCAGGGGATCTTCCCAACCCAGGGATCGAACACAGGTCTCCCGTATTGCAGGTGGATTATTACCATTTGAGCCACCAGGGAAGTCCATATTATACAATAATGTTCTTTAAATTATCTGAATAAAACAACCATCACTCCTACAACAATTTTTAGATTTTTTTAAAGATCTGTACCAAAGTATTAATAGTGGCTACATCCGGGGAGGAAAGACTGATGTTCAGAAGAAATTTTCAGTTATATTACATGATTCTCAAACAGCTTGAATTTTAAACAATAAACATTTTTTACTTTTGAAATAAAAGAATATTTATATTTTTCATAAAATAATGGTACAATTCTACTGCTAGTTATAGTCACATGTGCTTTTAAAATATGAATAGTCAACAGCAAATGAAGTCATAAGTGAAGGCAGGAATATGGCTTTCAGGTTAGTATCTCAACGTTGAACTAGTTCCCTTTGTTTTGAAATACTAACAGAAACTTATTTCTGTTTCTTTAATGATCATAGGCACAAATAAAATTGCAGAAGATAGGTAGAGAACAATAAAGCTGTATGCATAAACTCCAAAATGGGTTGATCAATTAATCATTTCCCCAAATCTTGAATAATGCTTAACCTTTTCCATAGATGGCAAATTTCTAATTTTTTAAAAACTATGTTATAGTATCATAATATAAGATACTAGATAAACATACATGGCCCAATTACACATCACAATAAACAGAGTAAATATCTGAGAAAAAAAAATGTGCTAGCAAAACTATTTTAGGTTTCTGCTATGATGCCAACTGCAGAGCTGCCTAACATAACAGAAATAAATTCTAACACTATTAGGTGTGATCAAGGTTTCTTTGGAGGAAAATTCTATACCCTTCACTCTCAAATAAATTGGTAGATGAAGGTTAAAGTACCTTTAAAAAGAATGAGGCTATTTATTTCAAATGAGATTTAAGGGACTACATGAAAATACCTAAGGTAGAGGCAACAGTAAATTTTCCTTAAAATACACTCTATTGAGATATCCATATTCCAACTGACATCTGTTTATCCATTTGTATCTATGTCTATCTAAATATTATATATCATATACATATGCTGTGTGTGTGTTCAGTTGTGTCCAACTCTCTGCAACCTTATGGACTATAGCCCACCAGGCTCCTCTGTCCATGGGATTTCCCAGACAAGAATACTGGAGTGGGTTGCCATTTCCTCTTCCAAGGAATCATCCCAACTCAGGAGTCAAACCCATGTCTCTTGCATTACAGGCAGATTCCTCACCACTGAGCCACCGGGGAAGCCCCATATACATATATACTATATAATATTCTATATCTATCTCTCTACATAATTATAGTTCCCCAGTGCTATAATAAACTCCCACAAATTTAGTGGCTTAAACAAAACAAATGTATTATACAGTTCTGTAGGTCAGAAGTCTGACACAGTTCTCAGCGGGATAAACTTAAAGCGGCAGTAGTACTGTATTTCTCCCCAATAGTTCTAGAGGATAATCTGTTTCCTTGCCTTTTGAGTTCCTAGAGGCCACCAACATTCCACATTGGCTTGCTGGCCCTTTCCTCTTTGTTCAAAGCCAGCCATATCACAATTTCTATGCCTCTTCTTCAGTCCTCACCTTTCCCTCTGATTCCAATCAGGAAAGCTATGTCAAGACACAGCCCATCTCTAATGGGATGAGGGATTATTGAGTGGATGATTGATGGGAAGATTGAGAGGAATCAACCCACACAAAGGGGTAAGGCAGGGAGGGGTATAGAAGGCCAACTATATAAAATCCACAGTGCTGCCTAAGACAAGTGCTGTTTGTTAGTCAGAATGGGATAAAAATGATTACTTTGATAAAGTAATTTATTAAAATTAGGATCTGGATCCTTGTTCTATAAAGGGCCAAAATATTATTATATTTTAGGTTTTGTTGGCCAGATGGTCTCTGTCCCAACATCACAACTGCTCAGTACTGCCAGTTAAACCTGCCTGTAGCCATAGACAATAGGTAAATGAAAGGCAAGGTGGAGCTTCAGTGGACACAGTGTGCACTTAAAAAGTTTGAAACATACATCATGTCTACGTGTCAGAATATTATTATCACTTTTCCCCTGATTTACAAATATGAAATTCATTCTTAGCTCATGGGCTGTTCAAAAAAATCAGTGAGCTAGTTTTGGCCTGTGATTTATAGTTCACTGATGGCTGGACAGGATTACTTAAAATGAATAGAAATGCTTTTGACACCCACTATTTCAGATTTCTGAGGTATAGTCAAAGAGGCTATATGATGTCTTAAAAGCTTGAATGCCTCAATAGTTATTATATCTTTAAAATATTGGATCAGAAGTTATTTATCTTCTGAATGGAAACAAGCATATCAATAATGAAATCAGTTTTTTATCACAGATTATAGAAAATTAAAGCCAATATTTATGTTTTATTGGCAGAATAAATATGGGCTGATGTCATAAGTCTAAATGAAGAAGCCTTTCTTTAGTGAAAATTATAGTTAACATCAAAGGTCAAAAGTCACAAATCTACTGAAACTATTGTTGCTCAGTCACCAAGTTGTGTCCGACCCCAAAAGGCACGCCAGGTTTCCGTATCCTTCACCATCCCCCAGAGTTTGTTCAAACTCATGTCCATTGAGTTGGTGATGCCATCCAACCATCTCATCCTCTGTCCCCCTTCTCCTCTCATGCCCCCTTCTCCTTCTGCCCTCTATCTTTCTCCTTCTTTCAAGGAGTCAGCTCTTTGTATCAGGCGGCCAAAGTATAGCTTCAGCATCAGTCCTTCCAATAAATATTCAGGGTTGATTTCCTTTAGGATTGACAGGTTGGATCTCTTTGCAGTCCAGGGGACTCTCAAGAGTCTTCTCCAGCACCACAGTTTGAAAGCATCAGTTGAAACGACTATGTCCTTTTAAATAAAATTTCCTTATTATAGAAAAACATAAACAAAAGATCTGCCTAAGGTGCTTCTGAACAAGGAATGTATGTAAGAACTTTTCACCTTATTCCTATAACACCCCAGTATTTGCCAAAGAGAGTCATGAGTGGATAAAAAGTAGATGAATATCCATGAATTCAGATGTGCCCATTAAAGGTAACATCCAGAATGAAATGTGTAAGCCTTAAAGAGGAACCTAGATTTCATATGCAGGCAGAGACAAGTACCAGAGAATTGGAGCTGTTGTTAATGCAAATTAATTTGTACTTCAAATCTCTTAGGCTGGTGGAAATCCAGATATGATAGAAATATACAGGGCATAGTAAAGACTTGGCCATTGGGAGTGATTTACTTTTCATATTATGATGCTAATCTAAATAATTTGCTGGGCACAGATTTTAATAGTGAGGCCAGGGCTTTAACTCAGTTGGAGGTCAACCCTTCCTTCACCTACAAAAATTACAACTCAAAAGGTCTGAGTTGAGACTTCTCTGCCAGTCCAGTCTTTAAGACTCTGCACTTCCAAAGCAGGAGGCACAGGATTGATCCCTGGTTGGGAATCTAAGATCCCACGTGCTATACAGTGTGGTCAAAAAAACAAATAAATAAAATGTACAGTTCAATGAATATTTTTTTAAAGTACTGGACTAACCTGCTTCCTATGTTGAAGGTTATAGAGGCTTGTAGCAGCTTCCAACCCTATAGGCTCCTCACATAGTTCATTCAACACTGAATAAACCTGACTTTAAGTGCTATCAACCAGAATCAATATTCATTGGAAACACTGATGCTGAAGCTGAAACTCTAGTACTTTGGCCACCTGATGTGAAGAGCCAGCTCATTGGAAAAGATGCCCACCTGAGAACATCCCAGTAATTAGATTTGGTTACTTTTTAAAACTGCCATGGCTATTTAATGTTATGTACACTGTGAACATTCACTTAGTATAATTAAAGATGATTTAAATGCTGCATCTCAGCCTCATGAAAAACCTTGGATATAAAGGAGTAAACCGAGATCCCTTATCTCTATGCAAGTGAAATAAACAAATTTCAGTTTCATAATTCAAAGGATCTGTTCACTATAGCTAGAAGAAAAAGGGCTGAAATATAAGCTTCATGAGGGTAGTAGCCTTAGTTTTCTTTATAATTATTTTATCTGCAGTGGTCTGCTCATGCCTGACACAAAATATAATAGGTACTCAATATTTTCTGAATGAATGATAAACCACTGAACCCATAATATACAAAACTTTTTGTCAATTATTAACAAATTCCCATATAAAAAGGCAAAGAATAGTAACAAGTGATTAACAATAGACATATAGATGGCTAATAAAAAAATAAAAAATAAAACAACTAATGACTCCATGTTTTGCCCACAGGATTGGTATTCTTAAAACACTGAAAATTGCCAACTGTTGGTGAAGGTATAAAACACATTCTTTGGGCAATTATTGGAAGAATAAATTGCTAAAACTTTTCTGGAAGGAAGGCATTTTTACCAAGGCACCAAAATGTTAAAAAAAATAAATAAATAACTATTTCACTAACCAACCTCAATAGAACTTGGAAACATGCTGAACAGCAAAAAATAAATAAATAAAGGAAGCAGAAAAGAACACAATATGGTATGACTCCATTCATATAAAATGAAGAAACATATAAAACTAATGTATGGTGTTAGGAGTCACGCTGGAAGTTCTGTTCAGGGAGAAGGGATTAACAATAGGGGCTATAAGAGGCATTCACGTATTGCTGAATCCTGGCTTGGAGAATGTTGGAGAATGTTGAGCATTACTTTACTAGCGTGTGAGATGAGTGTAAATGTGTGGTAGTTTGAGCAATCTTTGGGATTGCCTTTCTTACGGACTGGAATGAAAACTGACATTTTCCAGTCCTGTGGCCACTGCTGAGTTTTTGTTTTGCTGGCATATTTAGTGCAACACTTTCACAGCATCATCTTTTAGGGTTTGAAATAGCTCAACTGGAATTCTATCACCTCCACTAGCTTTGTTCATAGTGATGCTTCCTAAGGTCCACTTGCCTTCACATTCCAGGCTGTCTGACTCTAGGTGAGTGATCACACCATCGTGATTATCTGGATCATGATCTTTTTTGTAAAGTTCTTCTGTGTATTCTTGCCACCTCTTCTTAATATCTTCTGCTTCTGTTAGGTCCATACCATTTCTGTCCTTTATTGAGCCCATCTTTCCATGAAATGTTCCCTTGGTATCTCTAATTTTCTTGAAGATATCTCTAGTCTTTCCCATTCTATTGTTTTCCACTATTTCTTTGCACTGATCACTGAGGAAGGCTTTCTTATCTCTCCTTGCTATTCTTTGGAACTCTTCTTTAAAGGGGTATATCTTTCCTTTTCTCCTTTGCTTTTTGCTTCCCTTCTTTTCACAGCTATTTGTAAGGCCTCCTCAGGCAGCCATTTTGCTTTTGCATTTCTTTTTCTTGGGGATGATCTTGATCTCTGTCTCCTGTACAATGTCATGAACCTCCATCCATAGTTCATCAGGCACTCTATCAGATCCAGTCCCTTAAATCTATTTCTCACTTCCACTGTATAATCATAAAGGATTTGATTTAGTGAAGAATTGATGCTTTTGCACTGTGGTGTTGGAGAAGACTTTTGAGAGTCCCTTGGACTGCAAGGAAATCCAACCAGTCCATCCTAAAGGAGATCGGTCCTGAGTGTTCTTTAGAAGGACTGATGTTGAAACTGAAACTCCAATACTTTGGCCACCTGATGCGAAGAGCTGACTCATTTGAAAAGACCCTGATGTTGGGAAAGATTGAAGGCAGGAGGAGAAGGCGACAACAGAGGATGAGATGGCTGGATGGCATAACCGACTTGATGGGCATGAGTTTGAGTAAACTCCGGGAGTTGGTGATGGACAGGGAGGACTGGTGTGCTGTGGTCCATGGGGTCACGAAGAGTCGGACATGACTGAGCAACTGAACTGAACTGAACTGATGAGAGGGATTAGTTGCTCAGTCATGCCTAGGTCTTTGTGATTGCGTGGACTCTAGCCCGCCAGGCTCCTCTGTCCATGGGGATTCTCCAGGCAAGAATACTGGAGAATATGGGCAAGAGGACAGGCTACAGTCCATGGGGTCACAAAGATTCGGAGACAACTGAGCGACTAAGCACAGGCACAGCACATAAGAGGGGCTCCTGGGTTGCAAGTAACATCTTATTTCTTGATCAGATTGTGCTTCTACGGAGTATTCAACTTGTAAAAGCTGTATACTCATCTTTGTACTTTTCTATGTGCATGTTACACATAAAGAAGTCTTTTATTCAAAAACAAATGCTTACTAAGATATATCCTCAACTGCTTAAAACAAACAGTGCACATAAAATTATAGTCTTGTAACCACCAAAAGAGAATATGGTTTCTAAAAAGGGGATAATAAACAGAGGTTGTGTACTTGTGCCTGTGTGCATAAACACACATACATGCAACACATTCACAAGAGATTCCAACTCAGTGTCAGTCCCCTTGAGCTCTATCTGACCCCCATCAGTAGTTATCAAAACAGATTGAAGTGATGTGTCTCAAGGTGACAGAAGACGGCTTTACAGAGACCCTTTGCGTCATCAGGCACCAGAAATGCCACATTGTATTATTGAAATTTCAAGGTATTTCTGCAAGTCAGAACCATGGGTATGAAGGCATAGAAATGAAGTCCCTCTGGCCATAAACACCCTTTGCACAAATAGAAATGTACTTCTCTGAACTGATTATTGTCCCTAAATGAAAATAAATAGAACTGGAAACACATACACTGCTTCTAGCTTGTGTGGACGTTGTCAATCATTTGGACTGGACAGTCTGACAGTCTGTCATGTAGTCCTGAAACACAGAATTAAACCAAGGATCCGCATACAGTACATACATATTTTTTTTTCTATTTAGTGGAATTTTTAGAGCTTTATTACCTGTCCTGAACTTCCTGTATTTTTGGTTTCCCTTTCAGCATCAGATCCAAAAGCCACTTTCACAACTTCAATAGGAATGAAAACTAGGCTAGTCTTAGTATGTATTGATTATTTTTTTCTAAAATCGTGACAATTTTCCATTTAAGAGATACTTTCCCTTAATTATAGTGTTGGAACTTGATATCTATGGGCCTCCTATTTTCTGTTTTAATATTAAACTGGTCATGGCATGACTATTAAATGAAAAGTAAGTTCTTATAGTTATGAAAGGTAGAATTACAGAGTTTCACTAATAGCATACTGTTCCTTTTATTCTGTTAAAGATGGAAATTAGTGGTTAGTTTCAAATAATAGCATAAAAATACACAAAACTATGGGGCTTCTCTGATGACTCAGTGGTAAAGAATCCACCTGCAGTGCAGGAGATCAGGGTTCAATCCCTGGGTCAGGAAGCTCTCCTGGAGAAGGGAATGGTTACCCACTCCAATGCTCTTGCCTGGAGAATTCCACGGACAGAGGAGCCTGGCGGGCTGCAGTCCATGGGTCGCAAAGAGTTGGATACGACTGAGCAACTGGCACTTTCACACACATACAAAACTACAAAATGATAATGGAATTTAAAATTCCTGTTTACCAATCTTTCTACTTTTCTTCTTTTCCCACTAGCTTCTTCTAGAGCATATTTCTAACTAATTATTTCTGAAGTCGTTTATAATCCAGAAGCTACTCCTACATGTTCTTAACAGTAAAGTTCCTCCCTCTATTTTGACCCTGAAAGAACAAACTCATCGCTGTTTTCATCTTTACATTGTTTAAAATTTCCATAATTATAGCCTTACATAAAATTTTGATTTGAACAAGGATTGTAATAGGACAATTGTATCTCATAATATATGCTAAGGTTGGATAAAATGAGAAATCTACTCACCCTTTTTAAACCTTACACTTTTGTAATTACTTCTTGGATTGCATTTTTCACAGGTTAAAAAAAAAGGTGGTAAACATATTCATTTATGGAGATTTCTCCATAATGAAATAAAGATATCATTGATGTTGAAGCCTTTACCAAGCAAAATGGGAAGATCATCGAGTTAATAAAGCTTCCAAAACTGGGACTCTCAGGAAAGGGATGTGAGTGGCAATCTAGTAGGATAAAAATTCAGACTTCGGTATCAGACAAAATAGGCTTTAAATTCTAGAGAAGTCATATGAGTGACTCTGGGAAAGTCAGTC